>NC_069504.1:159660837-159745837 GCF_027579735.1 Bombina bombina | reverse complement strand
GGGTAGTGACATGTAAATGTGTATTTTGGGACAGACATAAGATATAATATATTGCAACAGCGAATCATAGGTAATGTATTAGTCAAACTCTATTTATGTACAGATCTCAAAACTTGACCGATATGGACAGCACAGTTTCAGAGCCCCAAGCTAAATAGCATATGTATGCCCCAGAATTTAAGTATGTGGTGCCATATGCCAGTATCAACCAATTAATTTGTGCCAAAGTACTGACCTCCCTCATGAGCAAATCAGCTGAATATATCTCAACTAATTTATGGGGTAATCATCACAATGTATAATCTTAGTCTATGGGCTTGAATTTCTTTCAGTCTATGGGGCCGATTTATCAACCCGTCAATGAAACAGGAGTTAAGAAGCAGCTGTCTTAAGACCACTGCTCAGTAACTCGTCCGCCACCTCTGAGATGGCGGACAGCAATCAGCCTGATCGGATACGATCGTGTTGATTGACACCCCCTGCTAGCGGCCGATTGACTACGAATGTGCAGGGGGCGGCATTAAACAAGCATTTCACTAGAAATGCTTGTGCAATGATAAATGCCGACAGCATATGCTGTCAGCACATTAGTAAATCAGCCCCAATGGATCTACCTAGTTTCATATTGTAACAGTTTGCCGGGTCCACTCCTCGTTTAAGAGGTGGGACGTGATCTATAAGGATGAACAGTAAGTCAGTTACATTCTTGTTCATTTCCACAAAATTTCTGGCAGCAGGTTGGTCATTTTTACCATTTTTTAATCTTTTGTCTAATATCAGAAATTTGGTCAGTCATCCTGTCATCAGTCCTTCAGGCCTTTCAAAAGTAAAACTTTAAAAATATGTGTGTGTATGTATGTATGTACAGTATATATATATATATATATTTTTTATATATATATATATATATATATATATATATATATTTATATATTTATACACACACACGCACAATAGCTATATCTATCTATCTATATGCATATAAATACATAGCTATAAAGTGAAGAACAAAGGTATTTAAAGTATTTCTTAATGCACCTTTAAATTCAGAAGAGGCTTTTGTAGCGAAGTCTAATGGAAAGAGAGTTAGTGCAGTCATGCTAACTGAACCTCCAGATAATAATGTGCCTGAGCTTTCGCACATGAGCAAGCTTTTTACTTTCAACTTGTAAAAATTGCACAATGTAAGCACTCAATAGCGCTAATATTTTTGTGCTCCAATTGTAATCTAGGCCAAAATTTGCAGATAAAAAAGATTCATTTTGACATATATATGGCTTATTTCTAGTTTGTAAACACTGATGCATATAACTGTGGTTTAGGTTCGAGTCCTACAATGTAAAGTTTTATAACATCATGATTTGAGATTTTCACAACTGACAAATCGCAGTAAATTAAAAGTAGGGCATTATTGCATCATCCATTTTTGGCTTTGAAAGTGGCAATCTCTGTTTAACCAATGGCAAAAGGGAACCTTTGACCTTTTAACCCTTTTGTAAAGATGATGAAGTGCAGGCGCAACTGCGCGAAACATGTCAGGTGTTTCAATCTGTGAACCCTTTCAAATTGTGGTTTAATAAACTTGGACATCCTTAAGCACTATTGTAGTTCGGTAGCAGTTTTTTCCTTCTTTATTTGATAGATAGATAATTAAGGAATCAGCATAAGGAGTTGTTAAAGGGACAGTCTACACCCAATACATATTCTTTATTACTTAATGTTACATACCAGACAAGCATCTTGCTACGGGTTCCACATCTATAATCTTGTAAAAGTACATGAAACTTTTAAATAATCTTGGTTTGTTAGCTGCTCAAAATGGCTGCCAAGCTTCGCCCTCAGCTTTATTCTTGTCCAATTAGCTGTTTGCTTGTATGACAGTTAAATAGCAATCCTGCATGGACAGAAAGAAGAGGCGCCACATAGGACAGTATTGTCTGCAAAAGAGGTGACACAAGACAGTTACAATCCCTTACAGGTAACTACTCACAAGAGCGGCGGCACAACTGGAGTGCCGGACACAGCAGATTGGGACCAACAGAGTCACCTGACAGACTCCCAGGCACACCACAGGGCCGGTCGAGTGGATTCCATGCACCAATCCAACCACAGGATAGCACGACAATGAACCGATAAATAATAGGCCAAAGTGGGTGTGTGATGACGTCTTGGCAGACTCGATAGGGATCACTCAAACCCCACATGATACAGAATAAAAATGGCAATAGAGCAAGTATAATAAAAAGTGACTATTTTATTAACAAGTACACTTTAAAAACAGCAACGCGTTTCACAGCAACAATAAGCCGTTTCATCAGGCTGTAAATTAATTAAAAATCTCTTGCTCTATAAATCATTACCTCTACTCAAACGTGGGGCAACATCAATACACACCTCCCACACAGGTGGGGAACAAACTAGGAGTGTAACACCCAATCCTATTGGAAACTAGTCTCCATTTGTTCAATACAAATGGCAAATGCGTAGTCCTGCTGCCCACCACTGGAAAGTGTTCAACTACACAAACATAATAATTCTTAAAACATAACCAAAAATCAATACAACCATAACATAGTGCTAATCACTGTGTATCAATTGAAACGCACCTAAGTTGGATCAATATTATAGATGTATATCACACAGAACAGATCTAAACATAAGATAAAATACATAATAAAATATAAATACAATTAAAAACATTCTAATTAAAAAACACACCTTCACTAAGATGCCATCTCCTTATATTTTATTTGCACTTCATTCCATTCTGGGCTGATGGGCCTTAGTGCATATCATTTTAGTTCCCGTGTGACTGACAGTTGGCGTGCATTATGTGCATGTTTCCTGTGGGCTGATACACTTATATATGTTTTGATCAATTATGTTATATGTGTATGTTTATCCATGTATTCGTGTTTCACAATGAAGATTGGGTCATTCATGATATATGCCACCCTATTTGTCTGCTAGTATTTGTTCTATGCACCATCACTTGCTGAGATCAAGTTTATTGTATGCATTGGTTATTTTTACATATAGTGTACTGTAGTTAATAGATGGGGGCTTACAGTGTGAATCTAACTACAATTTACAATGAGTTCCCTTATCTATATTCCTATACTTGCATTGATTTTTAATCTTAGGCACACTTCCATTCTTGTGGTATATCTATATATCATTCATACTATTATTGATTGTCATTTTTTAATACCTGTTGTAATTATTTTGCTCTGTTCCTATGTATGTCATATGTTTTTATGCTTGTTATCAACTTATTTTTTGATATCAGCTTGACTCATATGTACTGGTATGGGGTGTCTTTTTGTCAACAATTAGTTTTCGTTATTATTGTTGTATACATGTACTGCTATTATTTTTATGCACACTTGCCTTACTCCTTCCCAGTATTGGACGTCTTTAATACTCACCATTTTAATAATGAACGTAGTGGGTAGTTCTAGCACATATTTATTATTTATTATATATTACTTATTAATGAGCTTAAGTTTTCCTATGATCAGTTGCTAGACTTTAAGCTTGACACCCACTCTGGCACTGTGTTTTTACATCTATAATACTGATCCAACTTATGTGCATTTCAATTGATACACAGCGATTAGCACTATGTTATGGTTGTATTTATTTTTGGCTATGTTTTAAGCATTATTTTGTTTGTGTAGTTGACCCCTTTCCAGTGGTGGACGGCATGACTACGCATTTGCCATTTGTATTGAACAAATGTAGACTAGTTTCCAATAGGATTGGGTGTTACACTCCTAGTTTGTTCCCCACCTGTGTGGGAGGTGTGTAGTGAATTTGCCCCACATTTTGCTAGAGGTAATGATTTATAGAGCAAGAGATTTTTAATTCATTTACAGCCTGGTGAAACGGCTTATTGTTGCTGAGAAACGTGTTGCTGTTTTTAAAGTGTACTTGTTAATAAAATAGTCACTTTTTATTATACTTGCTCTATTACCATTTTTATTCTGTATCCTGTGGGGTTTGAGTGATCCCTATCGAGTTTGCCAAGATGTCATCACACACCCACTTTGGCCTCTTGGTTATCGGTTCATTGTTGTGCTATCCTGTACCGGTATGGGGTGTCTTTTTGTCAACAATTAGTTTTCGTTATTATTGTTGTATACATGTACTGCTATTATTTTTATGCACACTTGCCTTACTCCTTCCCAGTATTGGATGTCTTTAATACTCACTTACCATTTTAATAATGAACGTAGTGGGCAGTTCTAGCACATATTTATTATTTATTATATATTACTTATTAATGAGCTTAAGTTTTCCTATGATCAGTTGCTAGACTTTAAGCTTGACACCCACTCTGGCACTGTGTTTTTACATCTATAATACTGATCCAACTTATGTGCGTTTCAATTGATACACAGCGATTAGCACTATGTTATGGTTGTATTTATTTTTGGCTATGTTTTAAGCATTATTTCTTTTGTAAGGTGTATCCAGTCCACGGATTCATCCTTTACTTGTGGGATATTCTCCTTCCTAACAGGAAGTGGCAAAGAGAGCACACAGCAGAGCTGTCCATATAGCTCCCCCTCTAGCTCCACCCCCCCAGTCATTCTCTTTGCCGGCTCTAAGCAATGGAAGTGTAAAGTGAATGTGGTGTTAGAAATGTAGTTTTTATTTTCTTCAAGCAAAAGTTTGTTATTTTAAATGGTACCGGTTTGTACTATTTACTCTCTAGCAGAAAAGAGATGAAGATTTCTGCAGGGAGGAAGATGATTTTAGCATGTTGTAACTAAAATCCACTGCTGTTCCCACAAAGGACTGAGGAGTACAAGAAAACTTCAGTTGGGGGGAACGGTTTGCAGGTCAGGCTGCAATAAGGTATGTTCAGTCATTTATTTCTAGACAAGACTGTGATAATGCTAGAAAGGACTGATAAGATCCCCATGAGGGAAGGGTAAGCTGTATTCAGAGACTAAGTATGGAATTGCTAGCTTACATAACAGGGCTATTTTATGCTGGTTGACACTACTTAATGGCAAATGTTTTTTATTGAAAAATATCGTTTTTTGAGACACTTTGAAGGTTCCTTTGGGTTTCTTTCAGGGGTTGTTACCCACATGGCTATTATTTAAACACTTAGGAGTGTTTCTCTAGGCCTCAAAAGCACTGGAGTAAGGTGGGAGGGGCCTAATTTCACGCCTCAGATGCGCAGTTTTGGTGACTAGAACTTCAGGCTGTTTCACATGGAGGGTCCTGCTACAGTTTGAGGACACATAAGAAGCATTTTCCCCATAAATCTGACTCCTAAGGGCAGGTAGGGCCACAGCAGAGCTGTGGCAGGGTGCTGAAGTTGTTTTAACCGGTCTGTTGGCTTAATATCGATCCGGTTTGGGCATTAAGGGGTTAATCGTTTTTATTGCTAGTGGTGCAATCTTACTAATGCTTTAGGTACATACTGTGAAAATTTCGAAAAGTTTGCTGCATTTTTCACTGTTTTGGGAAAATTGTGTGCCTTTTTATCTCTTAAAGGCACTGTAGCGTTTTTTTGCAAAGTGTGTTTTTTGCTTGATTAAAGTGATTTCTAAGCCTGTTTGTCTTACTACTAGTCTGTTAAACATGTCTGACACCAAGGAAAATCCTTGTTCAATGTGTTTAGAAGCCATGGTGGAACCCCCTCTCAGAATGTGTCCCACTTGTACTGATATGTCTATACATTTTAAAGAACATATTGTTACACTTAAGAATGTGGCCCAAGATGATTCTCAGGCAGAAGGTAATGAGGTTAGTCCGTTAACCTATCCCCAAGTGTCACAACCAGTTACGCCCGCTCAAGCGACGCCTAGCACCTCTAGTGCGTCTAACTCTTTTACCTTGCAAGACTTGGCAGCAGTTATGGATAATACCCTCTCAGTATTTTTATCTAAACTGCCCGTATTACCCGCAAAGCGTGATAGCTCTGTTTTAAGAACAGATTATGAGCATTCGCTTTAGTTGCCGTATCCAATATACACTCACAACGCTCTGAAATGGGGGCATGGAATGTGCTGTCTGAGGGAGAAATTTCCGATTCTGGAAAGGTTGCTCCTCAGACAGACTCAGATACGTTGGCTTTTAAATTTAAACTAGAACACCTCCACTTATTGCTCAGGGAGGTATTAGTTACTCTGGATGACTGCGACCCTATGGTGGTTCCAGAGAAATTGTGTAAAATGGACAAGTACCTAGAAGTTCCTGTCTACACTGATGTGTTCCCGGTCCCTAAGAGGATTGCGGATATTGTTACTAGGGAGTGGGATAAACCAGGTATACCCTTCGTTCCCCCCCCTGTTTTTAAGAAAATGTTCCCCATATCTAACCCCATGTGGGACTCATGGCAGACGGTCCCTAAGGTGGAGGGGGCTGTTTCTTCACTTGCTAAACACACAACTATACCAATCGAAGACAGTTGTGCTTTTAACGACCCTATAGATAAAGAATTAGAGGGTTTACTTAAGAAAATTTTTGTACAACAAGGTTTTCTTCTCCAACCTATTGCGTGCATTGTTCCTGTAACCACTGCAGCTGCTTTCTGGTTCGAAGCGCTGGAAGATGCGCTCCAGACGGAGACCTCATATGAGGACATTATGGACAGAATTAAGGCTCTTAAGCTGGCTAATTATTTTATCACAGATGCCGCTTTCCAAATAGCCAAGTTAGCTGCAAAAAATTCAGGTTTCGCCATTTTAGCGCGCAGGGCGTTATGGCTAAAGTCCTGGTCGGCCGATGTGTCGTCAAAATACAAACTATTGAACATCCCTTTCAAAGGAAAGACCCTCTTCGGGCCTGAATTGAAAGAGATTATTTCAGAAATCACTGGGGGAAAAGGCCATGCTCTCCCCCAGGACAAGTCCTTCAAGACAAAGAACAAACAAAATAATTTTCGTTCCTTTCGGAATTTCAGGAGCAGTCTTGCTTCATCCTCCCCTGCTGCAAAGCAAGAGGGTAACACTTCACAACCCAGGGCAGCCTGGAAGCATTACCAGGGCTGGAACAAGGGTAAACAGGCCAAGAAGCCTGCTGCTGCCTTTAAGACAGCATGAAGGGGTAGTCCCCAATCCGAGACCGGATCTAGTAGGGGGCAGACTCTCTCTCTTCGCTCAGGCCTGGGCAAGAGACGTACATGATCCCTGGGCCTTAGAGATTGTATCCCAGGGATATCGTCTAGAATTCAAGGACTCCCCTCCAAGGGGAAGGTTCCATATTTCTCGTCTGTCTTCAGACATGATAAAGAAAGAGGCGTTCTTACGCTGTGTAGAAGACCTACATACAATGGGAGTGATACACCCAGTTCCAATTGCGGAACAAGGGCTGGGGTTTTACTCAAACCTGTTTGTGGTTCCCAAAAAAGAAGGAACTTTCAGACCAATCCTGGATCTCAAAATTCTAAACAAGTTCCTCAGAGTCCCATCATTCAAGATGTAGACCATTCGGACAATCTTACCAATGATCCAGGAGGGTCAATATATGACTACCGTGGATCTAAAGAATGCTTACCTACACATTCCTATCCACAAAGATCATCACCAGTTTCTCAGGTTCGCCTTTCTGGAACAGCATTATCAGTTTTTGGCTCTTCCTTTCGGGTTGGCCACCGCTCCCAGAATTTTCACAAAGGTGCTAGGGTCCCTCCTGGCGTTACTAAGACCGCGGGGCATAGCAGTGGCGCCTTATCTAGACGACATCTTAATTCAGGCGTCGACTTTCCAAAGAGCCAAGTCTCACACGGAAATTGTAGTGGCCTTTCTGAGGTCTCACGGGTGGAAGGTGAACATCAAAAAGAGTTCTCTCTCCCCCCTCACAAGATTTCCCTTCCTAGGAACTCTACTAGACTCGGTAGAAATGAAAATAACAACTGGGAGGCGGATTTTCTAAGTCGTCAGACTTTTCACCCGGGGGAGTGGGAACTCCACCCGGAGGTATTCGCCCAGCTGACTCAGCTATGGATCTGATGGCATCCCGTCAGAACACCAAGCTTCCTCTTTACGGGTCCAGGTCCTGGGATCCCCAGGCAGTGCTGATAGATGCTCTAGCAGCGCCTTGGTCCTTCAATCTGGCTTATGTTTTCCCACCGTTTCCTCTCCTCCCTCGTCTGGTGGCCAGAATCAAGCAGGAGAGGGCTTCGGTGATTCTAATAGACCTAGTGGACATGTCATCTGTGCCACCACGGACACTACCAATGAGGCAGGACCTTCTAATACAAGGTCCTTTCAAACATCCAAATCTAATTTCTCTGCGTCTGACTGCTTGGAGATTGAACGCCTAATTCTATCAAAGCGTGGTTTTTCTGAGTCGGTTATTGATACTCTGATTCAGGCTAGAAAGCCTGTCACCAGGAAAATCTACCATAAGATTTGGCGAAAATATCTTTTTTGGTGCGAATCCAATGGTTACTCATGGAGTAAGGTTAGGATTCCCAGAATTTTGTCCTTTCTCCAGACGGATTGGAGAAAGGATTATCAGCTAGTTCCTTAAAGGGACAGATATCTGCTTTGTCTATTCTTTTTCACAAACGTCTGGCAGAGGTACCAGACGTTCAAACGTTTAGCCAGGCTTTAGTCAGAATCAAGCCTGTTTATAGATCTGTGGCTCCGCCATGGAGTCTGAATTTAGTTCTTTCAGTTCTGCAGGGGGTTCCGTTTGAACCCTTACATTCCATAGATATTAAGCTTTAATCTTGGAAAGTTTTGTTTTTGGTAGCTATCTCTTCTGCTCAAAGAGTTTCTGAGTTATCTGCTTTACAGTGTGATTCACCATACCTGGTGTTCCATGCAGATAAGGTAGTTTTGCGTACCAAACCTGGTTTTCTTCCTAAGGTTGTGTCTAATAAGAATATTAACCAGGAAATTGTTGTTCCTTGTCCTAATCCTTTGTCGAAGAAGGAACGTCTGTTACACAATCTCGATGTGGTTCGTGCTTTAAAGTTCTATTTACAAGCAACTAAGGATTTCAGACAAACAACTTCACTGTTTGTTATCTATTCTGGTAAGAGGAGAGGTCAGAAGGCGACCGCTACCTCTCTTTCCTTTTGGCTGAAAAGCATCATCTGTTTGGCCTATGAGACTGCTGGCCAGCAGCCTCCTGAAACAATTCGTGCTCATTCTACCAGAGCAGTGGCTTCCACATGGGCTTTTAAAAATGAGGCTTCTGTTGAACAGATTTGTAGGGCAGCGACTTGGTCTTCGCTGCATACTTTTTCCAAATTTTACAAATTCGATACTTTTGCTTCTTCGGAGGCTATTTTTGGGAGAATGGTTTTACAAGCAGTGGTGCCTTCCGTCTAAGGTACCTGTCTTGTTCCCTCACTTCATCCGTGTCCTAAAGCTTTGGTATTGGTATCCCACAAGTAAAGGATGAATCCGTGGACTGGATACACCTTACAAGAGAAAACAGAATTTATGCTTACCTGATAAATTACTTTCTCTTGTGGTGTATCCAGTCCATGGCCCGCCCTTTCATTTTAAGACAGATGTTTTTTATTTTTATACTACAGTCACCACTGCACCCTATGGTTTCTCCTTTTTCTTTCTAACCTTCGGTCGAATGACTGGGGGGGGTGGAGCTAGAGGGGGAGCTATATGGACAGCTCTGCTGTGTGCTCTATTTGCCACTTCCTGTTAGGAAGGAGAATATCCCACAAGTAAAGGATGAATCCGTGGACTGGATACACCACAAGAGAAAGTAATTTATCAGCTAAGCATAAATTCTGTTTTTGTTTGTGTAGTTGACCCCTTTCCAGTGGTGGACGGCATGACTATGCATTTGCCATTTGTATTGAACAAATGTAGACTAGTTTCCAATAGGATTGGGTGTTACACTCCTAGTTTGTTCCCCACCTGTGTGGGAGGTGTGTAGTGAATTTGCCCCACGTTTCGCTAGAGGTAATGATTTATAGAGCAAGAGATTTTTTATTAATTTACAGCCTGATGAAATGGCTTATTGTTGCTGAGAAACGTGTTGCTGTTTTTAAATTGTACTTGTTAATAAAATAGTCACTTTTTATTATACTTGATCTATTACCATTTTTATTCTGTATCCTGTGGGGTTCGAGTGATCCCTATTGAGTTTGCCAAGACGTCATCACACACCCACTTTGGCCTATTGGTTATCGGTTCATTGTCGTGCTATCCTGTGGTTTGATTGGTGCATGGAATCCACGTGACCAGCCCTGTGGTGTGCCTGGGTGTCTGTCGTGTGACTCTGTTGGTCCCAATCTGCTGTGTCCGGCACTCTAGTTGTGCCGCCGCTCTTGTGAGTAGTTACCCGTAAGGGATTGTAACTGTCTTGTGTCACCTCTTGTGCAGACAATACTGTCCTATGTGGCGCCTTTTCTTTCTGTCCTTGCAGTATTCCTATCGATTCTCCATATTACTAAGAGTGCTGCCTCCCTCTCGTCTGGAAAGTGTCCTCATTTCACACAAGCGCACCTCTCCTAGGGCATCTATGCTCTAGACTTTGATTGTATGACAGTTTAGCAGTGCAAGTTTAATATTTTTCAGTTAGCTATTAAAAATTGCACATGCACAAATCAGCGTGTGCAAGTAGGAAATCTTACTCACATGTCAATTGTGATTGGAGAAACTTAACATACCAAAATATACAAGCTATAGGTGGCCGGAGCCTGACTGCCATTTTCAGCTCCTAATAAATGATAAATATTTATATGTTTCATGTATTTCTTACAAACTTATAGATTTATGTATAATATGCCCCCCAAAAGTGTACTTGCCTATACTGTGAAGTAATAGTCTTCAGCACAGCTGCTTATTCAAACAGCGAGCCCAATCGCACCATTTAATTACATGTAGTGTGCTCCTGCACTTACTAAAGCAGCCGACAGCTTTTGATAGTGCAGGGGCACGCTACATGAAATTCAATGGCGTTTGGGCTCAATGTGATTAAACAGTGAGTCCATGATGCGCTGTTTGAAAAAGCAGCCGTGCTGAAGAGGATGGCTTCACAGTAGAGGTAAGTATACATTTGGGGGACATATTATGCATTTAAGAAATAAAAATAAATCATAAGGCTATCGTCATGTTACATAATTCTGCACATAGTGCAGAATGATGTAACATTTTTTCCAACATTTACTGTCCCTTTAAGCTTGCCTCCACTATCCATTGAAATTGTAAATCACAAGATATTAGGAGAGACTTTCTGGGTTTGGAAGAAACAACTCAGAGAACACCTAAGGACACATGGTGGTAAGAAAATGTGGAATCAAAATTAAAGTTGTCATTGTTGTCCCTTAAATTTTGGAAAAAGTAAGCATCCATCTATCCAACTTTGTATTCTAACAGTGCTTAAAGCATTTTCTTCTAATGAAAATTGTCATAACTTACTGCCTACTATAATAAATAACATGTCACTTGCTCTAAATAAAGTTTTCATTAGTTCTATCGGTTATTGAAGCACTGCATATTGATACAAGCCTCTAAGAAAATGGGGAAAATGCAGGCTATCTGTTTAATTGCCCTTACAAGTTCTTGCAACTATTAATTTTAGTTAATGAATAGTAAAAGTGAAATATAATTATATTTGATGTGTTAACAACTATGTAGTCTAAAATAAGAAACATAGCGTTCAGCAGATGGTAAAGCCTTGTGATTTCCTGATCGCCAGAAGCAACATAAAGTTTTGCCGAATACACATAGGCCTAGATTTGGAGTTTGGCGGTAGCCGTGAAAACCAGCGTTAGAGGCTCCTAACGCTCGTTTTAGGCTACCGCCGGTATTTGGAGTCACTCAAAATAGGGTCTAACGCTCACTTTCCAGCCGCGACTTTTCCATACCGCAGATCCCCTTACGTAAATTGCGTATCCTATCTTTTCAATGGGATTTTTATAACTCCGGTATTTAGAGTCGTTTCTGAAGTGAGCGTTAGACATCTAACGACAAAACTCCAGCCGCAGGAAAAAAAGTCAGTAGTTAAGAGCTTTCTGGGCTAACGCCGGTTTATAAAGCTCTTAACTACTGTGCTCTAAAGTACACTAACACCCATAAACTACCTATGTACCCCTAAACCGAGGTCCCCCCACATCGCCGACACTCGGAAAAATTTTTTAACCCCTAATCTGCCGACCGCCACCTACGTTATACTTATGTACCCCTAATCTGCTGCCCCTAACACCGCCGACCCCTGTATTATATTTATTAACCCCTAACCTGCCCCCCACAACGTCGCCGCCAGCTACCTACACTTATTAACCCCTAATCTGCCGACCGCAAAGCGCCGCCACCTATGTTATCCTTATGTACCCCTAATCTGCTGCCCCTAACACCGCCGACCCCTATATTATATTTATTAACCCCTAATCTGCCCCCTTCAATGTCGCCTCCACCTGCCTACACTTATTAACCCCTAATCTGCCGACCGGACCTGAGCGCTACTATAATAAAGTTATTAACCCCTAATCCGCCTCACTAACCCTATAATAAATAGTATTAACCCCTAATCTGCCCTCCCTAACATCGCCAACACCTAACTTCAATTATTAACCCCTAATCTGCCGACCGAATCTCGCCGCTATTCTAATAAATGTATTAACCCCTAAAGCTAAGTCTAACCCTAATACTAACACCCCCCTAAGTTAAATATAATTTAAATCTAAAGAAATTAATTAACTCTTATTAAATAAATTATTCCTATTTAAAGCTAAATACTTACCTGTAAAATAAATCCTAATATAGCTACAATATAAATTATAATTATATTATAGCTATTTTAGGATTTATATTTATTTTACAGGTAACTTTGTATTTATTTTAACCATGTACAATAGCTATTAAATAGTTAAGAACTATTTAATAGCTAAAATAGTTAAAATAATTACAAATTTACCTGTAAAAGAAATCCTAACCTAAGTTACAATTAAACCTAACACTAGACTATCAATAAATTAATTAAATAAACTACCTACAATTATCTACAATTAACCTAACACTACACTATCAATAAATTAATTAAATACAATTGCTACAAATAAATACAATTAAATAAACTAGCTAAAGTACAAAAAATAAAAAAGAACTAAGTTACAAAAAATAAAAAAATATTTACAAACATAAGAAAAATATTACAACAATTTTAAACTAATTACACCTACTCTAAGCCCCCTAATAAAATAACAAAGCCCCCCAAAATAAAAAAATGCCCTACCCTATTCTAAATTACTAAAGTTCAAAGCTCTTTTACCTTACCAGCCCTGAACAGGGCCCTTTGCGGGCATGCCCCAAGAAATACAGCTCTTTTGCCTGTAAAAAAAAACATACAATACCCAAGCCCCCCAACATTACAACCCACCACCCACATACCCCTAATCTAACCCAAACCCCCATTAAATAAACCTAACACTAAGCCCCTGAAGATCATCCTACCTTGTCTTCACCTCACCGGGTATCACACCGATCCGTCCAGAAGAGCTATCCGATGTCCTGATCCAAGCCCAAGCGGGGGGCTGAAGAGGTCCATGATCCGGCTGAAGTCTTCATCCAAGCGGGGCAGAAGAGGTCTTCCATCCGATTGAAGTCTTCATCCAAGCGGCATCCATCCGGAGCGAAGCGGCAGCATCCTGAAGACCTCCAACGCGGAACATCCATCCTGGCCGACGACTGAACGACGAATGACGGTTCCTTTAAATGACGTCATCCAAGATGGCGTCCCTCGAATTCCGATTGGCTGATAGGATTCTATCAGCCAATCGGAATTAAGGTAGGAATATTCTGATTGGCTGATGGAATCAGCCAATCAGAATCAAGTTCAATCCGATTGGCTGATCCAATCAGCCAATCAGATTGAGCTTGCATTCTATTGGCTGTTCCGATCTTATTAAATAATTTATTTAATAAGAGTTAATTAATTTCGTTAGATTTAAATTATATTTAACTTAGGGGGGTGTTAGGGTTAGGGTTAGACTTAGCTTTAGGGGTTAATACATTTATTAGAGTAGCGCTCAGGTCCGGTCGGCAGATTAGGGGTTAATAAGTGTAGGCAGGTGGAGGCGACGTTGAGGGGGGCAGATTAGGGGTTAATAAATATAATATAGGGGTCGGCGGTGTTAGGGCCAGCAGATTAGGGGTACATAGGGATAATGTAAGTAGCGGCGGTTTACGGAGCGGCAGATTAGGGGTTAATAATAATATGCATGGGTCAGCGATAGCGGGGGCGGAAGATTAGGGGTTAATAAGTGTAAGGTTAGGGGTGTTTAGACTCGGGGTACATGTTAGAGTGTTAAGTGCAGACGTAGGAAGGGTTACCGCATAGCAAACAATGGGGCTGCGTTAGGAGCTGAACGCGGCTTTTTTGCAGGTCTTTGTTTTTTTTTCAGCTCAAACAGCCCCATTGTTTCCTATGGGGGAATCGTGCACGAGCACGTTTTTGAGGCTGGCCACGTCCGTAAGCAACTCTGGTATCGAGAGTTGAAGCTGCGTTAAAAATGCTCTATGCTCCTTTTTTGGAGCCTAACGCAGCCTTTATGTGGACTCTCAATACCAGAGTTATTTTTATGGTGCGGCCAGAAAAAAGCCGGCGTTAGTTTTTCGGGTCGTTACCGACAAAACTCCAAATCTAGGCCATAGTTTTTGATTTCTGACAAATTTAATTAGTAAGCTCTGGAATATTCTGTCAGGCATTTTAGGCAGACTTTTTTTTATTAGACCTGTCTTTTTAAACATTAAGTGACAGCAAGAGAGTTGCATGCTTACCTTGAAAACGTAATGCTTAATTTCTGGAAGAATGAATGGCTGATTGCTTTGATAATTGCATAGACAAAATGACAAACCAGTGACTAAAAATTAGTTTTGTCACCAGAATAATATTAGATCATTTATACATGTTTTATTTTGGTTATCATGGAATGTGTTCATTTAACTTAAAGGAATACAACTACATGCAAACTGTTTAAAAATAATGCAGTTGTTTTAAATATTTGTTTTATCTTCTTTTTTTTTCTTTCACCCTGATTGAGCGGCGCGCTAGATTACTAGTGGCGCACTATAATTACGCTAACTTGTGCACATATTTAAAGTTGAAAGTAAATGAGATTGTGCGCCACAGTAAATGAGATTGTGCGCAAGTGTCACATAGTGTAAAGAGTAAGAAAAAAAAGAACAAAAACACAACATAAATACATTAAAATAATGTGTTACACTCAGATATAAACTATCTGGGTGAGAAAACATAAGTCTTACTAATTTTATAACCCTAAAAATTAATGCTTAGAAGCCATAAAAAGCAGTAGGCTAAGGTAACAAGCCGAGGAGTATTCCTATCAATACGGGCTGCCAAAGGAGGACATCACACCGGAACAGCCGAGGACTCCGGCACAGACCTAAAGAGTCGGACTGTGCTAACGGGAGTTATACCACACTGGGGAACAAGTTACAGCACCCTTTCCGGAGGATACCTCTTAGGCGAGACATCTGAGCAGTGATAACAGTCGCAAGATCTTGGAGTCTGCTGTGGTCCGGATCGGCTCTGAGCCGACGACATGCTGGGTTACGTTTGCTAGCCCTGATCACACGGAACAAGGAGATTGGGAGGCGGACAGTTACCGGAGATGGATACACTGCCTTAGAGGCCAGCAAATGGTTAGATCCTTCTAAGAGACTTATTACAGCACACATAAGATAGTGAGGCATTTTAGTGCGAAACTCCGCCATCTTTCAGGCCTGTGGGGGGAAGCGTTGCACTCTTCTGTCTCCCATACTAAATAGGGAGCTGCAGTACAGGACAATACTCAAGGAGATGAGATATATTAACATAATAGTCTTCCCTACGGTCAGCAGATAAATTAAGCCTGCCTGCCCTAGTAACAGACATTTATCATAGCCGGTTACCTCACCAGTAGTGTTAAAGGCCTCCTAGTCTGCACAACTAAGTGAATCAATACAGAAGACCTGGTTCACTACTATATTAGTGAGGATTAGTAAAGCAATAAGAACCTTAATTTAGATATTTTCACTGAAGTCTATCTGGGCACTCTCCCCCTCCTTTTCCTATTGAAACCGGTTTCAAAAGTCATATCCTTATTCCTTTTCCGGCATCTTCCTGTGATGACATTCTACCTGGGGAGTAGTGCCAGCCTCACTTGCCATTATAGGCTTCACAATAGTGGTAGGCCTTAACTATACAACTCCTCTGAGCCTGAGTATCATCTTTAAAAGTCCTCCCAAGATCATGTGTCACACCTAAAGAACCCAGATGGGGGGACGGAGGGGGGCATAGTCAATGCTAATATTTAACCAGGATTGAAGGTGAGGCGGAGCATCTGCAATTTTGGGGGTCTACAGCGTGCCCCTAAGTAGATCGTTACACTTTAATCACTAAGTTGAAAGACCAACTCTCCAGTAAAGTTATAACATTATCCTTGTCGCACCAGAAAATGGCGCACTCTAACAGAAAAAAGAACCAGCAAAGACATCCTGAAGGTCCTAAACATACGGTTGCTGACCACTTTAATAGCAAGATACAGCTAGATAGAGAGTGCTCAGATGAAGATTCTAGGGACTCGCACTTGACCTATAAGAACAAACTTCATCCAGGACCCTCAACAATAATAAGAGCATCACATCCGGACTCACAAGTCCTGGAATCAATAAAGGCCCTATCCTCCAAGATAGACACTCACTATTGCATACTTAAAAATGATATACATAGCTCAGTTGCTGAACTGAGACGAGATTTGAATACTAAAGGAGAGAGAACAGAGACATTAGAGAGGAAACAAGAGGATCTCGCTATAGATCAAATGAACATGCTATCATATGCTCAAACACTGGTGGAAACAATTGCAGATCTGGAGTCGAAAATGGCCGATACCAAAGATAGATCTCGCCGTAACAATGTAAGGATTTGAGGTATTCCCGGGGAATTAGGAATGGTGGAACTACCTGCTTTTCTCATGGGCTTGTTTAAAGAACTGTTAGGCTCCCTACAAGATTCTGATGCTCTGATAGATAGAGCACACAGAGCCCTTAGACCCAGATCCGTGGCTCCAGATCTACCTAGAGACGTAATCATTAGACTACATTATTATACGTTTAAAGAAAGCATACTAAGAGCAGCTTTCACCAATAAGCCATTTGCAGAAAAATTCAAAGATATCCAATTGTTTCCAGACTTATCCTCTTACACTCTCACAAAAAGAAGATAATTTGCCCCAATAACGCAGAAGCTACGACAATCTGGGATCAAATATAGATGGGGTTTACCCGTGAGGCATTTTTTTCCAACACGAGGGCAAGTGTTATGTTATCTCATCATTGGATCAAGGATTTAAGCTACTGACATCATTAGGATTAAATTCACAGACCCCTCACCCAGGAACTTCTCCTGAAATAACAAAGGGCCTCAGAACTTCAGCACCTGAGTGGCAACCTTTACCAAAATGGCCAAACACGCAACATGAAATGTTGACTCTAAATTCCAATGGGGAGTGAGGGATTTCTCCCTCCTGCATCTGAGTACTCATCAGAGTACGGCCTTTGGATATCCTGACCCTGTGGTTTTCCTCACACAGGCCTAGATTTAGAGTTCGGCGGTAGCCGTCAAAACCAGCGTTAGAGGCTCCTAACGCTGGTTTTGGCCGCCCGCTGGTATTTGGAGTCAGTGATTAAAGGGTCTAACGCTCACTTTTCAGCCGCGACTTTTCCATACCGCAGATCCCCCTACGCCATTTGCGTAGCCTATCTTTTCAATGGGATCTTTCTAACGCTGGTATTTAGAGTCGTTTCTGCAGTGAGCGTTAGAGCTCTAACGACAAGATTCCAGCCGCCTGAAAATAGCAGGAGTTAAGAGCTTTCTGGCTAACGCCGGTTTATAAAGCTCTTAACTACTGTACCCTAAAGTACACTAACACCCATAAACTACCTATGTACCCCTAAACCGAGGTCCCCCCACATCGCCGCCACTCGATTAAAATTTTTAACCCCTAATCTGCCGACCGCCACCTACGTTATACTTATGTACCCCTAATCTGCTGCCCCTAACCCCGCCGACCCCTATATTATATTTATTAACCCCTAACTTGCCCCCACAACGTCGACGCAAGCTACTTAAAATAATTAACCCCTAATCTTCCGACCGCAAATCGCCGCCACCTACGTTATCCCTATGTACCCCTAATCTGCTGCCCCTAACATCGCCGACCCCTATGTTATATTTATTAACCCCTAATCTGCCCCCCACAACGTCGCCGACACCTACCTACACTTATTAACCCCTAATCTGCCGAGCGGACCTGAGCGTTACTATAATAAAGTTATTAACCCCTAATCCGCCTCACTAACCCTATCATAAATAGTATTAACCCCTAATCTGCCCTCCCTAACATCGCCGACACCTACCTTCAATTATTAACCCCTAATCTGCCGACCGGAGCTCACCGCTATTCTAATAAATGTATTAACCCCTAAAGCTAAGTCTAACCCTAACACTAACACCCCCCTAAGTTAAATATAATATTTATCTAACGAAATAAATTAACTCTTATTAAATAAATGATTCCTATTTAAAGCTAAATACTTACCTGTAAAATAAATCCTAATATAGCTACAATATAAATTACATTTATATTATAGCTATTTTAGGATTAATATTTATTTTACAGGCAACTTTGTAATTATTTTAACCAGGTACAATAGCTATTAAATAGTTAAGAACTATTTAATAGTTACCTAGTTAAAATAATTACAAATTTACCTGTAAAATAAATCCTAACCTAAGATATAATTAAACCTAACACTACCCTATCAATAAAATAATTAAATAAACTACCTACAATTACCTACAATTAACCTAACACTACACTATCAATAAATTAATTAAACACAATTGCTACAAATAAATACAATTAAATAAACTATCTAAAGTACAAAAAATAAAAAAGAACTAAGTTACAGAAAATAAAAAAATATTTACAAACATAAGAAAAATATTACAACAATTTTAAACTAATTACACCTACTCTAAGCCCCCTAATAAAATAACAAAGACCCCCAAAATAAAAAATTCCCTACCCTATTCTAAAATACAAAAATTACAAGCTCTTTTACCTTACCAGCCCTGAACAGGGCCCTTTGCGGGGCATGCCCCAAGAATTTCAGCTCTTTTGCCTGTAAAAAAAAACATACAATACCCCCCCCCAACATTACAACCCACCACCCACATACCCCTAATCTAACCCAAACCCCCCTTAAATAAACCTAACACTAATCCCCTGAAGATCTTCCTACCTTGTCTTCACCATCCAGGTATCACCGATCCGTCCTGGCTCCAAGATCTTCATCCAACCCAAGCGGGGGTTGGCGATCCATAATCCGGTGCTCCAAAGTCTTCCTCCTATCCGGCAAGAAGAGGACATCCGGACCGGCAAACATCTTCTCCAAGCGGCATCTTCTATGTTCTTCCATCCGATGACGACCGGCTCCATCTTGAAGACCTCCAGCGCGGATCCATCCTCTTCTTCCGACGACTAGACGACGAATGACGGTTCCTTTAAGGGACGTCATCCAAGATGGCGTCCCTCGAATTCCGATTGGCTGATAGGATTCTATCAGCCAATCGGAATTAAGGTAGGAATTTTCTGATTGGCTGATGGAATCAGCCAATCAGAATCAAGTTCAATCCGATTGGCTGATCCAATCAGCCAATCAGATTGAGCTCGCATTCTATTGGCTGTTCCGATCAGCCAATAGAATGCGAGCTCAATCTGATTGGCTGATTGGATCAGCCAATCGGATTGAACTTGATTCTGATTGGCTGATTCCATCAGCCAATCAGAATATTCCTACCTTAATTCCGATTGGCTGATAGAATCCTATCAGCCAATCGGAATTCGAGGGACGCCATCTTGGATGACGTCCCTTAAAGGAACCGTCATTCGTCGTCTAGTCGTCGGAAGAAGAGGATGGATCCGCGCTGGAGGTCTTCAAGATGGAGCCGGTCGTCATCGGATGGAAGAACATAGAAGATGCCGCTTGGAGAAGATGTTTGCCGGTCCGGATGTCCTCTTCTTGCCGGATAGGAGGAAGACTTTGGAGCACCGGATTATGGATCGCCAACCCCCGCTTGGGTTGGATGAAGATCTTGGAGCCAGGACGGATCGGTGATACCTGGATGGTGAAGACAAGGTAGGAAGATCTTCAGGGGCTTAGTGTTAGGTTTATTTAAGGGGGGTTTGGGTTAGATTAGGGGTATGTGGGTGGTGGGTTGTAATGTTGGGGGGGGGGGTATTGTATGTTTTTTTTTACAGGCAAAAGAGCTGAAATTCTTGGGGCATGCCCCGCAAAGGGCCCTGTTCAGGGCTGGTAAGGTAAAAGAGCTTGTAATTTTTGTATTTTAGAATAGGGTAGGGAATTTTTTATTTTGGGGGTCTTTGTTATTTTATTAGGGGGCTTAGAGTAGGTGTAATTAGTTTAAAATTGTTGTAATATTTTTCTTATGTTTGTAAATATTTTTTTATTTTCTGTAACTTAGTTCTTTTTTATTTTTTGTACTTTAGATAGTTTATTTAATTGTATTTATTTGTAGCAATTGTGTTTAATTAATTTATTGATAGTGTAGTGTTAGGTTAATTGTAGGTAATTGTAGGTAGTTTATTTAATTATTTTATTGATAGGGTAGTGTTAGGTTTAATTATATCTTAGGTTAGGATTTATTTTACAGGTAAATTTGTAATTATTTTAACTAGGTAACTATTAAATAGTTCTTAACTATTTAATAGCTATTGTACCTGGTTAAAATAATTACAAAGTTGCCTGTAAAATAAATATTAATCCTAAAATAGCTATAATATAAATGTAATTTATATTGTAGCTATATTAGGATTTATTTTACAGGTAAGTATTTAGCTTTAAATAGGAATCATTTATTTAATAAGAGTTAATTTATTTCGTTAGATAAAAATTATATTTAACTTAGGGGGGTGTTAGTGTTAGGGTTAGACTTAGCTTTAGGGGTTAATAAATTTATTAGAATAGCGGTGAGCTCCGGTCGTCAGATTAGGGGTTAATAATTGAAGGTAGGTGTCGGCGATGTTAGGGAGGGCAGATTTGGGGTTAATACTATTTATGATAGGGTTAGTGAGGCGGATTAGGGGTTAATACATTTATTATAGTAGCGCTCAGGTCCGCTCGGCAGATTAGGGGTTAATAAGTGTAGGTAGGTGTCGGCGACGTTGTGGGGGGCAGATTAGGGGTTAATAAATATAACATAGGGGTCGGCGATGTTAGGGCAGCAGATTAGGGGTACATAGGGATAACGTAGGTGGCGGCGGTTTACGGAGCGGCAGATTAGGGGTTAAAAGTGTAATGCAGGGGTCAGCGATAGCGGGGGCGGCAGATTAGGGGTTAATAAGTGTAAGGTTAGGGGTGTTTAGACTCGGGGTACATGTTAGAGTGTTAGGTGCAGACGTAGGAAGTGTTTCCCCATAGGAAACAATGGGGCTGCGTTAGGAGCTGAACGCTGCTTTTTTGCAGGTGTTAGGTTTTTTTTCAGCTCAAACAGCCCCATTGTTTCCTATGGGAGAATCGTGCACGAGCACGTTTTTGAGGCCGGCCGCGTCCGTAAGCAACTCTGGTATCGAGAGTTGCATTTGCGGTAAATATGCTCTACGCTCCTTTTTTGGAGCCTAACGCAGCATTTGTTTGAACTCTCGATACCAGAGTTAAATTTATGGTGCGGCCAGAAAAAAACCCGCGGAGCGTTAACAGCCCTTTTACCGCCAAACTCCAAATCTAGCCGACAGTTTGTTGCCTGAAGAGGTGGTAATGGTATAACCTAAATTATCTTCAGGAACTTGTTGCTCAAAGTTATAGTTAATTATATTGTACACATACATCTTTTCAGGTAATAAGAGTTACGCTTGTTATGTATATGTTAAAAGATGTTAATTGGTTGTTTGCCAAAAAAAAATTGCCAAATGCATACACCTTTTAGTCAATAATTCCATGGTAACCAGTGTTACAAATTACTCAAGGTCAAAAAGGAATATATGATGTAAGACTCTGCCCATTCTCCCTACTAACTAGTACAGGCTGTTTATGATGATGTCACTACTCATACCCAGGGACTGCCTACATAGGCCTCAGATAAGTTTAATAGGGGCTTAACACCTGCTTATTCCCAAATATTAATCTGATAACCAGGAGTTAGAGATGTATTTCTTGTGACAGGGAATAAAGAACTATGCAATAGTTAAGTATGCCCCTTCTCACAGAAACTCTCCATTTTAGTATTAAGGTTCAATAAACGTATCTATAAAGGTACTACTCACTAGTTATATACGGTTACTCACTGAGGCTTGAGAGATGGAACACTGTAGGTATTAATCTTGCGTCCTGTATTAGCGAAGAAATATCCTAAGCATTCCTGGTTTATTGTTATCGTTTTGATGTTTTATAAAAAGTTTTTAGAATGTTTAAGTTTGTGATTTAAACTCTAAGTCACCATAGGTGGTGGTGTTGTGTCCCCTATCCCTTACATCCCCTTATATCCCATAGCTACACCCCATTAACTTTCTAATCTACCTTCGTCATAGAAAACTCCACAACCTCTACAACCTCTTGTCTGACTAAAACTAGTCATATTTGCTGTCCTTTGAAAGACTATATATAATTATATTTTCCCGCCTCCACCCCCCAATTGACTAAGACTTTATGTAAATGAGACATGTTGCTCCTTATATATTAGTCTGCATTCACCCTAATTGGTGATTTTTTTAGCTAAATAAATCCACTGCTTTGTTTTCTCTGATACAAGTTGCTACACCTAAAACATACTTAATAGAGTCAACTAACTTATTCAGGCATACTCTAAACACCTTTTCTGGTTGACCATACGGTATAGCCAGAAATCAATAACGGTTAAAGGCTTTTTCCTATTTTAAAGTTAAATACCCTAATTCCCTTCCTCCCCCAGCCCATTACCTAAACTCCTAGCCTCTCCTCCCTTCACTCCCCCCATTTTTTTTATTTTATTATTTTTCTCTCTCCTCCTAATTATGGCTGGTCTCTGTCTTGTCACAGGGCCTAAACACCCCAGCCAATAAAAGTCTTCTTCTAAATAACTTAAAGAGAAATAAAGTTGATGTGGCTTTTATACAGGAGACCCATTGGCTACGCTCCCAGGAGAAGGCATATAGCTTTCGTAATTTCTTGCATATGTTTGGGGCTTCCTACCACACAAAATCCATAAGGGTAGCTATACTTATTAGACACTCTTTAGGAATTGAAGAGATATACACAGAATATGACCCCCAAGTAAGGTACATAATCCTAGTTTGCAAGATCAACAATGTCCTAGTAACATTTGTCAATGTTTATGCACCTAACTCTGGGCAAATGCCTTTTCTTAGAATACTACTAGGATTGGTATCAAATGTTAGACAGGGGGAACTGTGCATGGGTGGTGACTTTAATTTGGTATGGGACATGACACAGACAGGCTTTTACCTCCCTTAGCTAAACAATATAGAGCTTCAAAGTCCTTACTCGAGAATAGAAACTTTCTTCTCCTCACCCAAACTTCTAGATAAAGTAGTAAACGCTAAAATTCTACCTATAACGTGGTCAGACCATCATTCAGTAGTAATGAACCTAGGACCGATTGTACCTAATAAGGGTTTCTCCTGGAGGTTAGCGGCCAGTGCTGTGGAATTTGTTGGCGCTCTACAAATACCTGATAATAATAATAATAACAATTGGCTACTAAATTACCCTATAGCGATAACAAATGCCTCAGACATCCTAACTGATTTCCTGAGGATAAACAACAATAATCAAACTTGTTCACAGAATTTATGGGCCACTTTGAAGGCTTTTATGAGAGGCCACTTCATTAAACAGGCGGCAGTTATAAAACGGAAACAAGGGGGTACTCTAGCAGAATTAACTTGCAAATTAAGACTGAGACAGAATCAGTTATCTAAACATTACCTTAATTCCCAAGTTCAAACCTTAAAAAACTCAAATACGTAATTTAGAACTCCTTAGGGTTCAAAGAATGATAGAAAGGTTCAGACAGAAGTTCTAATATAGTAACAATAAGCCCACTACATTCTTAGCAAATAAATTATGTAACAGATTTGCACAGCAAAGGATAGCGAGCATCAGACAAGGTGGGGGGACGGTGACCTCTCTGAAGGATATAGGCCTTTTGCCAATTCTTTAAATCCCTATATAACCTTCATCAGAGCCCAAATGAATCGATCTTTTCAACACAGATTGCCAAGTCCTTCTTGAGGAAATTAGATCTCCCAAGGCTATCTGATGAAGACGCAGAATTCCTTAAGAGTCCAATTTCCATTGATGGAATTAAAACAGCCATTAAACATTTAAAATTAGGAAAGGCCCCTTGGCCGGACGGCTACACAGGTAAATTCTACAAGAGTTTTCAGACTTTACTGATCCCTACCTTACATAGATTTTCTAATGAAATCATGACATCTGGTAAATTTGCACTAGAATTTTTAGAAGCCTCCATCATAACCATCCTAAAACCTGATAAAGACCCTAAATAATGTGGCAGCTACAGAAATTTCAATAATCAATATAGACACAAATATCTATTCCAAAATTCTAGCAATCGCTTATCTACAGTTGTCCCCTCTCTAATCCATGGCAATCAGGTGGGGTTTATTCCTGGTAGAGAGGGCCCAGACAATACGAAAAGACTAATACACATCCTGTTGGAAGCCAAAAGACGAGCAATCCCCCTACTTGCCCTGTCGTTAGACGCAGAGAAAGCATTTGACAGGGTTAGGTAGGAATATCTATGGGAATCATTGAGAAATTTTGAGCTCCCAGATAAGTTCATCACTGAGGTAGGTTCCCTGTACTCATGCCCCTCAGCTTCAGTAAAAGGTGTAGTTTTTAAGTCTGAAAAAATGTATATTATGAATGGCACTAGACAGAGGTGCCCCTTGTTGCCCCTTCTCTTTGCCCTAGTGATATAATCTCTAGCTCAATCAATTAGGGAAGAGATAAGAGTGGAGGGACTAGGCTTTAGAGATTCAAAACATAAAAAAGTGCTTTTTGCTGACGATGTTACCCATATTCTAACTTCCCCCCAGTCTTCTTTACCAGCTCTCATGGACTTGATTAGACAATTTGGAACTATTAGTCACTATAAACTAAATTTAGCTAAGACAGAGGCTCTACCCTTAGCAATACCAGATGCAGAAATCGAGTGCGTCAAGAGGAGGAGTAGTTTAGCTGGGCTAAAGATAGCATCAAATATTTGGGAGTACACATTAGCCCAGATATTCCCTATGATTATTGCTAAGAATTTCACAGATAGAATACCAGAATTTAGACAGCTACTGGATACTTGGGATTTTTCAGAAATCTCTTGGTCTGGTGGGATTGCGGTGATCAAAATGTAATTTTTGCCAAAGATTACCTATTTATTACATGACATACCCCTTCAGATACCTAGAGTCATACTTAATAAACTGCAAGGATTAGTGTCTTTTTATATTTGGAGAGGCAAGAGACCGCGGGTGTCTAGACACACTCTGCAGAAAACGATTAAGCATCGAGGGCCAAACATTCTAATTTAACATGATGCCGCCAGACTTACACATGTTCTTTAGTAACAAGATGGTAGGTAAAGTAGTACTAATGGTAAGTAGCTATAGGTGCCAAATATTTTTGTAATCAACAAACACCTGTTAGGGGGGCAATATAGCACTAAGAAGACTCATAGATAAATGAGTTATAAAGTCTGTAACAAAAAATAGTGCTTTACCCCTGCAATTATTTAGGAAAAATTCTCACTGAATAATACAGGAACAATTTTTAACCATTCATACTTTATCTTTATTGGTTTAACTATTCAATCATACACGTTTAAAAACACTTAAACTCTACAGATATCAATATATAGCATAAATGTGTGAATATTACCTCTGAGAATAATGTATCTATATGTGAAACATTATACTTGGTTTGTATAATATCAAGCAGTCAGATGCAAGCATTGGCCTAGATTTAGAGTTTGGCGGTAGCAGTGAAAACCAGCGTTAGAGGCTCCTAACGCTGGTTTTAGGCTACCGCCGGTATTTGGAGTCATTCAAAAAAGGGTCTAACGCTCACTTTTCAGCCGCGACTTTTCCATACCGCAGATCCCCTTACGTAAATTGCGTATCCTATCTTTTCAATGGGATCTTTCTAACTCCGGTATTTAGAGTCGTGTCTGAAGTGAGCGTTAGAAATCTAACGACAAAACTCCAGCCGCAGAAAAAAGTCAGGAGTTAAGAGCTTTTTGGGCTAACGCCGGTTCATAAAGCTCTTAACTACTGTACTCTAAAGTACACTAACACCCATAAACTACCTATGTACCCCTAAACCGAGGTCCCCCCACATCGCCGCCACTCGATTAAATTTTTTTAACCCCTAATCTGCCGACCGCCACCTACGTTATACTTATGTACCCCTAATCTGCTGCCCCTAACACCGCCGACCCCTGTATTATATTTATTAACCCCTAATCTGCCCCCCACAACGTCGCCGCCAACTACCTACAATAATTAACCCCTAATCTGCCGACCGCAAAGCGCCGCTACTTAAGTTATCCTTATGTACCCCTAATCTGCTGCCCCTAACACCGCCGACCCCATATTATATTTATTAACCCCTAATCTGCCCCCCTCAACGTCGCCTCCACCTGCCTACACTTATTAACCCCTAATCTGCCGAGCGGACCGCACCGCTACTATAATAAAGTTATTAACCCCTAATCCGCCTCACTAACTCTATAATAAATAGTATTAACCCCTAATCTGCCCTCCCTAACATCGCCGACACCTAACTTCAAACATTAACCCCTAATCTGCCGACTGGAGCTCACCGCTATTCTAATAAATGTATTAACCCCTGAAGCTAAGTCTAACCCTAACACTAACACCCCCCTAACTTAAATATAATTTAAATCTAACGAAATAAATTAACTCTTATTAAATAAATTATTCCTATTTAAAGCTAAATACTTACCTGTAAAATAAATCCTAATATAGCTACAATATAAATTATAATTATATTATAGCTATTTTAGGATTAATATTTATTTTACAGGTAACTTTGTATTTATTTTAACCAGGTACAATAGCTATTAAATAGTTAAGAACTATTTAATAGCTAAAATAGTTAAAATAATTACAAAATTACCTGTAAAATAAATCCTAACCTAAGTTACAATTAAACCTAACACTATACTATCATTAAATTAATTAAATAAAATACCTACAATTACCTACAATTAAACCTAACACTACACTATCAATACATTAATTAAATACAATACCTACAAATAACTACAATGAAATAAACTAACTAAAGTACAAAAAATAAAAAAGAACTATGTTACAAAAAATAAAAAAATATTTACAAACATAAGAAAAATATTACAACAATTTTAAACTAATTACACCTACTCTAAGCCCCCTAAAAAAATAACAAAGACCCCCAAAATAAAAAATGCCCTACCCTATTCTAAATTACTAAAGTTCAAAGCTCTTTTACCTTACCAGCCCTGAACAGGGCCCTTTGCGGGGCATGCCCCAAAGAATTCAGCTCTTTTGCCTGTAAAAAAAAACATACAATACCTCCCCCCAACATTACAACCCACCACCCACATACCCCTAATCTAACCCAAACCCCCCTTAAATAAACCTAACACTAAGCCCCTGAAGATCATCCTACCTTGTCTTCACCATACCAGGTTCACCGATCGGTCCTGGCTCCAAAATCTTCATCCAACCCAAGCGGGGGCTGGCGATCCATCATCCGGCGGCTGAAGAGATCCAGAAGAGGCTCCAAAGTCTTCATCCTATCCGGGAAGAAGAGTAGATCCGGACCGGCAACCATCATCTTCCAAGCGGCATCTTCTATCTTCATCCGATGAGGACCGGCTCCATCCTGAAGACCTCCACCGCGGACACATCTTCATCCGGCGACGTCCAACTGAAGAATGACGGTTCCTTTAAGGGACGTCATCCAAGATGGCGTCCCTCGAATTCCGATTTGCTGATAGGATTCTATCAGCCAATCGAAATTAAGGTAGGAATATTCTGATTGGCTGATGGAATCAGCCAATCAGAATCAAGTTCAATCCGATTGGCTGATCCAATCAGCCAATCAGATTGAGCTTGCATTCTATTGGCTGTTCAAATCAGCCAATAGAATGCAAGCTCAATCTGATTGGCTGATTGGATCAGCCAATGGGATTGATCTTGATTCTGATTGGCTGATTCCATCAGCCAATCAGAATATTCCTACCTTAATTCCGATTGGCTGATAAAATCCTATCAGCCAATCGGAATTCGAGGGACGCCATCTTGGATGACGTCCCTTAAAGGAACCGTTATTCTTCAGTTGGACGTCGCCGGATGAAGATGGGTCCGCGGTGGAGGTCTTCAGGATGGAGCCGGTCTTCATCGGATGAAGATAGAAGATGCCGCTTGGAAGATGATGGTTGCCAGTCCAGATCTACTCTTCTTCCCGGATAGGATGAAGACTTTGGAGCCTCTTCTGGACCTCTTCAGCCGCCGGATGATGGATCGCCAGCCCCCGCTTGGGTTGGATGAAGATTTTGGAGCCAGGACCGATCGGTGAACCTGGTATGGTGAAGACAAGGTAGGATGATCTTCAGGGGCTTAGTGTTAGGTTTATTTAAGGGGGGTTTGGGTTAGATTAGGGGTATGTGGGTGGTGGGTTGTAATGTTGGGGGGGTATTGTATGTTTTTTTTACAGGCAAAAGAGCTGAATTCTTTGGGGCATGCCCCGCAAAGGGCCCTGTTCAGGGCTGGTAAGGTAAAAGAGCTTTGAAATTTAGTAATTTAGAATAGGGTAGGGCATTTTTTATTTTGGGGGTCTTTGTTATTTTATTAGGGGGCTTAGAGTAGGTGTAATTAGTTTAAAATTGTTGTAATATTTTTCTTATGTTTGTAAATATTTTTTTATTTTTTGTAACTTAGTTCTTTTTTATTTTTTGTACTTTAGTTAGTTTATTTCATTGTAGTTATTTGTAGGTATTGTATTTAATTAATGTATTGATAGTGTAGTGTTAGGTTTAATTGTAGGTAATTGTAGGTATTTTATTTAATTAATTTAATGATAGTATAGTGTTAGGTTTAATTGTAACTTAGGTTAGGATTTATTTTACAGGTAATTTTGTAATTATTTTAACTATTTTAGCTATTAAATAGTTCTTAACTATTTAATAGCTATTGTACCTGGTTAAAATAAATACAAAGTTACCTGTAAAATAAATATTAATCCTAAAATAGCTATAATATAATTATAATTTATATTGTAGCTATATTAGGATTTATTTTACAGGTAAGTATTTAGCTTTAAATAGGAATAATTTATTTAATAAGAGTTAATTTATTTCGTTAGATTTAAATTATATTTGTTAGGGGGGTGTTAGTGTTAGGGTTAGACTTAGCTTTAGGGGTTAATACATTTATTAGAATAGCGGTGAGCTCCAGTCGGCAGATTAGGGGTTAATGTTTGAAGTTAGGTGTCGGCGATGTTAGGGAGGGCAGATTAGGGGTTAATACTATTTATTATAGGGTTAGTGAGGCGGATTAGGGGTTAATAACTTTATTATAGTAGCGGTGCGGTCCGCTCGGCAGATTAGGGGTTAATAAGTGGAGGCAGGTGGAGGCAACGTTGTGGGGGGCAGATTAGGGGTTAATAAATATAATATAGGGGTCGGCGGTGTTAGGGGAAGCAGATTAGGGGTACATAAGGATAATGTAAGTAGCGGCGGTTTACGGAGCGGCAGATTAGGGGTTAAAAATAATATGCAGGGGTCAGCGATAGCGGGGGCGGCAGAATAGGGATTAATAAGTGTAAGGTTAGGGGTCTTTAGACTCGGGGTACATGTTAGGGTGTTAGGTGCAGACGTAGGAAGTGTTTCCCCCTAGCAAACAATGGGGCTGCGTTAGGAGCTGAACGCGGCTTTTTTGCAGGTGTTAGTTTTTTTTTCAGCTCAAACAGCCCCATTGTTTTCTATGGGGGAATCGTGCACAAGCACGTTTTTGAGGCTGGCCGCGTCCGTAAGCAACTCTGGTATCGAGAGTTGCAGTTGCGTTAAAAATGCTCTACGCTCCTTTTTTGGAGCCTAACACAGCCATTCTGTGGACTCTCAATACCAGAGTTATTTTAGAGGTGCGGCCAGAAAAAAGCCAGCGTTAGCTACGCGGGTCGTTACCGACAAAACTCTAAATCTAGCCGATTATCTTTTGTAGCCGACTATTAATAAATTTAGAAATAATTCTGTAACAAGAGGACCTGTTAATATGTGGAATGTCAGGTTATGTGATTGAAGCTATCTAGCTAATACTCTATCTGTAATTATAAAGTCCTTGCTTGCACAGTTCACTTTAGTACAGCTGCTCAATATAATCAATTCTGTCTGCTTGAACTCTCTCATAATAGTCTATCTGTAATTATAAAGTCCTTGCTTGCACAGTCAACTTTAGCACAGCTGTTCAGTGTAATAGATTTTGTCTGCTTAAAATGTCTAGATATTAATATTTAGTATAGGTGTGTGAATATCACCTCTGAGAATCATGTATCTAGATATGAAATATTGTACTTGGTTTGTATAATATCAAGCAGGCAGATATAAACAATATCTTTTGTAGCCAGCTATTAATAAATTAAAAATAATGCTGTAACAAGAGGACCTGTCAATATGTGGAATGTCAGGTTATGAGATTGAAGCTATCTAGCTAATACTCTATCTGTAATTATAAAGTCCTTGCTTGCACAGTTCACTTTAGTACAGCTGCTCAATGTAATAGATTCTGTCTGCTTGAACTCTCTCGATATCAATATATAGCATAGGTATGTGAATAATACCTCTGAGAGTCATGTATCTAGATATGAAACATTGTAATTGGTTTGTATAATATCAAGCAGTTAGATACGAACAATATTTTTTGCAGCCGGCTATTAATAAATTCAGAAATAATTCTGTAACAAGAAGACCTGTTAATATGTTGGATGTCAGATTACGAGATTAAAGCTATCCAGCTAATAGTCTATCTGTAATTATAAAGTCCTTGCTTGCACAGTTAAAGGGCCATAATACCCAAATGTTTAAACACTTGAAAGTGATGCAGCATAGCTGTAAAAAGCTGATTAGAAAATATCACCTGAACATCTCTATGTAAAAAAGAAAGATATTTTACCTCAAAAGTTCCTCAGTAGCCACCTCCCATTGTAAAGGATTTCTAAGCAGCATATTAGTATGTCTGTCCCGGGACAACTGAAAGGATGAGCATCGTGCACTCTCATATTATTTCACCAATCAGGTAAAGGAAGCTTACTATGAAATCTCATGAGAGTTAAGTCAAATCTCATGAGATCACAGTAAGAGTTCATGACCTCAGCACTGCTGATGCTGATTGGCTGCTGTTCATTTCTTCATTTTTTTAATTTTTTTACCTGCAGCTGGGATCAGCTGAGTATAACTTTTTACACAGAACTTACTCTGCTGAGCTGAGGAGATTGTGAGGTAAAATATCTTCCTTTTTTACATAGAGATGCTCAGGTGATATTTTCCTGTCAGCTTTTTACAGTTACAGTGCATCAGTTTCAAGTGATTTAGCATATGAGTATTATGTCCCTTTAACTTTAGCACAGCTATTCAGTTTAATAGATTCTGTCTGCTTAAGCCCCTTCTTTAGCGGGGGCTAGATTAACGTTTAACTGACTTGTTTCACTAACATAGCACAGCGTCTGATCTCAGAATATAACACACATTTACAAGCTATTGGCAGTCAACAGTTAGCGTGAGTGAAACACGTGTAAGGGGTCTGGCTTCAGAGAGTTAATACTCTCATTTTTTAACCGCTTACTCTCTATGATAAGTGTTGATTGCCAATTTATTTTCTCCCCCGCCCCCCTCCCTATAAATTCTTTTTTTTTTCTATCCCCTTCTAATCCCTATTTCTCAATTGTCTCTTCCTCTTCCCAACTTCCTAATGTGAATATTGCAATAGAATAAAAGAAAGAACAAAGGGGCGCCTCATGTGCAGAACCACCAAACAGGTGTGTAGACACAATATTTTAAATGAGCCAAATGGATACTCACATATCACTGGAGCACCCTAATGTGCTGGTAGTTGCAGGCTGATGAATTAGAGGGTATATCAGCTCACCCACTCTGGAAGATCCCTGTGTGCTGCAAAAGGGAAGTAAAGCAGAAAAGCACTACATTTGCTGGTCAACCAGAGTAAATTGGCATGTGTGATAATGATGCCAAAAGGGTGCTCACATTCTGGACAAGCACACCTACAGTGAGGAAAAAAAAGTATTTAGTCAGCCACCAATTGTGCAAGTTCTCCCACTTAAGAAGATGAGAGAGGCATGTAATTTTCATCATAGGTATACCTCAACTATGAGAGACAAAATGTGGAAACAAATCCAGACAATCACATTGTCTGATTTGGAAAGAATTTATTTGCAAATTATGGTGGAAAATAAGTATTTGGTCACCTACAAACAAGCAAGATTGCTGGCTCTGACATACCTGTATCTTCTTCTTTAAGAGGCTCCTCTGTCCTCCACTCATTACCTGTATTAATGGCACCTGTTTGAACTTGTTATCAGTATAAAAGACACCTGTCCACAACCTCAAACAGTCACACTCCAAACTCCACTATGGTGAAGACCAAAGAGCTGTTGAAGGACACCAGAAACAAAATTGTAGACCTGCACCAGGCTGGGAAGACTAAATCTGCAATAGGCAAGCAGCTTGGTGTGAAGAAATCAACTGTGGGAGCAATGATTAGAAAATGGAAGACATACAAGAGCACTGATAATCTCCCTCTATCTGGGGCTCCACGAAAGATCTCACCCCGTGGGGTCAAAATGATCACAAGAACGGTGAGCAAACATCCCAGAACCACACGGGGGGACCTAGTGAATGACCTGCAGAGAGCTGGACCAACATAACAAAGGCTACCATCAGTAACACACTATGCTGCCAGGGACTCAGATCCTGCAGTGCCAGACGTGTTCCCCTGCTTAAGCCAGTACATGTCCGGGCCCATCTGAAGTATGCTAGAGAGCATTTGGATGATCCAGAAGCGGATTGGGAGAATGTCATATGGTCAGATGAAACCAAAGTAGAACTGTTTGGTAGAAACACAACTTGTCGTGCTTGGAGGAGAGAGAACACCATACCTACTGTGAAGCATGGGAGTGGCAACATCATGCTTTGGGGCTGTTTCTCTGCAAAAAGACTGATCTGTGTACATGAAAGAATGAATGGGGCCATGTATCGTGAGATTTTGAGTGCAAACCTCCTTCCATCAGCAAGGGCATTGAAGATGAAATGTGGCTGGGTCTTTCAGAATGACAATGATCCCAAACACACCACCCGGGCAATGAAGGGGTGGCTTTTTAAGAATCCTGGAGTGGCCTAGTAAGTCTCCAGATCTCAACCCCATAGAAAACCTTTGGAGGGAGTTGAAAGTCCGTGTTGCCCAGCGACAGCCCCAAAACATCACTGCTCTAGAGGAGATCTGCATGCAGGAATGGGCCAACATACCAGCAACAGTGTGTGACAACCTTGTGACGACTTACAGAAAACGTTTGACCTCTGTCATTGCCAACAAAGGATATATAACAAAGTATTGAGATGAACTTTTGATATTGACCAAATACTTATTTTCCACCATAATTTGCAAATAAATTCTTTCCAAATCAGACAATGTGATTGTCTGGATTTGTTTCCACATTTTGTCTCTCATAGTTGAGGTATACCTATGATGAAAATTACAGGCCTCTCTCATCTTCTTAAGTGGGAGAACTTGCACAATTGGTGGCTGACTAAATACTTTTTTTCCCCACTGTATGTGCTGGTAGGAGTAGACTAATAAATTTCAGAAGGGCATATCAGCTCACCCGATCAGGATTTTCCCAATAATCCAGATACAAGTGCAGGATACAGCTAATGTTTGTGTTCCAATTGGTTTTCGATGAACACAAGCAAGTAAGGTGCTTCCACTAAATTTGTATTTCTTAAAAACACATATTTATTAAAAACAATATATAAAACAACAAGTAGTGGATCAGGGGTACCTAAGTATCCCCTTAATATGCAATGTGTTTCTCGGCACTAAGAGGGCCATTTCATCAGGCATAAAATCACCTTACTAACTAACCTGCTTTTTATATCTCTCAACAAATCCTAATGGTATAAACACGCCCATAAAAGGCGTATTCTCCAATTAATTATATACACCTATACACATATGTAAAGCAACCTACAGAATACACCTGTGTGCGTTTGTAAGACTTCCTATAAAATACATTAATAGATCATCACACAGTGTAGACATTAAACAGTATTGGCCCATAATGAACATATATAAATTACAACATCACAAGTAATAAACATATATAAATCAGTTTCATCATTATTCGCATTTCAATTGTTATGATTTTTTTGACCAACCATACCATTCATTTCATGATCACTATCGCCCCTTTGTTCATTCAAATGTATAACTGACTTCCATGTATAATGAACACCAGCCATCCTTACCAATCCATGTGTGTAAAATGTCCCTTACACTATCGAATTAGAGGTTTGTATTCTTTGATACACCCATCCAAAATATAGATGATCGTAACTGGCTATTTTCACTGTCCGTCATTATTATTCTTACATAATTGACCCTTTATCTTTACTATTTTTACCAAATATGTAATTGGAAGCTGCAGCCGTCCATCATCACTTTCTACTGTCATTGGTCTCTATCATGAATACCTCATGATTTAGCTGCCAAGGGGTTAAGTCTCTTTAGTTTGTGAGTTAAAAACAGTTGTTTGTTTTTTATGAAGAACTGTGTGATGTGTTAGGTAAGCATATGATTTCTATTTGATGTGCCAGAACCCCTAATAAATAGTTTCTAAGTCCCACTTGACTAAATGTTATCATATAGGCATTGGTGCATTACACCTGTAAAAGTGTCGGCTCTAGAGACACAGAGCAGTGCTTCTTCCCAGAAACCAATAAGGCCAATAAAGGGACATTGGTACTATGTAGATATGATGAAGATATGAAGGGAAATATGGCAACCATGTCATATTTGGTATCAAACTGATTTTCACAATGTAAATAAGAGATTGCCTTTCTGTCTATATGAAAATGGATGTATCTAGCAGAAATTATGTGTTCTCTGATTTCAGGCAAAGACTTAGAGTTTATGGACTGACTGTCGTAAAAGATAGGGGGCTTCCCAGCCCCTGCACAGAGGGTTGAGCAAGCAACCTGATCTCCTAAAATTGTATAAAGTTTTGTGTTTTAACATGTAAAATTATTATTCTTACAAGGTAAGCTGTTACGAACGGAGTAAGGACCCGTTGCTACATGCCATCTCCCTAGCACATATATTAGGACTAGTAAAGTATTAAATCTGCTATTTCTCCCTTTTATTTTAAAACTGTTTGCATGTGTGTAATTTTACTTGTAACAACGTTTTATTAATAATGCATTGTGCATAATATTTCTGGCAAAATAAATAATTTATTTATTAAGCTTTGGCCTTTGTCTAATATTTTAACCACGTTACTACAAGAGAATGGTAGTATTAAGAGTGGTTGTATTAGTACTGTGTTTTTAAGTTATTTTTTGATAAATTGTAATCTGGTGTTTTGTTAAGATTTCCTATATCATATAATCTTAAGTGCTAGTTATAGTTTTAGTTTAGTGTGGGTGGCATTAAAAGGGAGTTTTGGGCATTTCTTTTACGTCTAGTACAGACTAGAGAGTGTTGTTTGTGTGTTAACCCTTGCACCCACTGAACTAAGTCACAAGCTTGCCTGGCATGGCTAGATTGTGACAGATTAGTGACAGTAGAAGGGGTCTGGTAACCCTTTCTGTGCCAAAACTAGTGACTGGCTCAGGGTTGGTTAACCCTGGTCATCACAAATTGGTGGGCAGCGGTGTAGATAAGTTTTTTTTATTAGATTTTAGTGCTTGTGGATTTACTAGTGTTAAAATCCCAGTACTAAAAGAAATTGTGACTCACAATTTCCCAAGGCTAAAACTCACTGCATTATCTAGTCACACATTGCAAACAGTGCCCTTTTCTATTCCCTGTTTTTCTTTTCTATTTAATTTTTTACTATGGAGGCATACCAGCAGCAGACCTAGGAAATACTGGCACTGCTATGCCAGGAGAGAAATATTCCATCCCATGGGAAATTGAAGGATGGACTAATACAACTTCTCACAGAATATGATAACAGTCAGGCCAAACCAGCTGAAGCCTCAGGAGAGGTGTCTGCATCTGTGGGTAGTGATTCATCAGAATCTGGAGATCCATTGGACTGTTATTTGCAAACTGTTCTGAAACATATGGGCTCAGCAGATGCAAGTTTGTGCATGGAGCTGATTGCAAAATTTCATGAACAACAGGCTGCTGTAGCCGAGAGACAAGCTGCTGCAGCTGAGAGACAGGCTGAGAGAGACAGAGTCTCTGGTCGCAGAGAGACAGGCTGCTAGGGAAGCAGCTGAGAGACAGGCTGCTGTGGAAGCAGCTGAGAGACAGGCTGCTAGGGAAGCTGGGAGAGAGTCCAGGCTTCTGAATGACAGGCTGAGAGAGAGTATCAGCTACAGCTTGCATGGTTGGAGAGAGGGACAGCCTCACCTGTTGTTAGTGAACTTTGCGACCCCTCTGTTCCCAGAGTGCAGGCAGAGAATATTCCCAAACTGGAGAAAGATGGTGATGTGGATGTGTTCCTGGGTAGCTTTGAAAATGTTTGCAGACAGTTCCAACTGCCAAGGGAGCAGTGGGCCAAGTATCTTACCCCTGGTCTGAAAGGTCCTGCACTGGAGGCATTTGCTGAACTACCCCCAAAGTTTGATCAGGACTATGATGCCATTAAAGCTGCACTGCAGAGGAGGTATAATCTCACTCCTGAGGAGTACAGAAAGAAATTCCGTACTCTGCAGAGGGGTATATCAGAGAACTAAATTTAACAACAAATCAGTAAAGAACTGATGAAAGAGTACAAATGTAGCACTCATGAACGTTATGAAAAATATTTTATAATGTTGGAGGAAAGAAGAAATATAAAACATAACTTTTACTATTATGGTTCAAAAACTCAGGGTATACAAATAACTTTAAAATGTGCACATGCCTACTGAAATAGGGCTCTATCAATATATAGACCCTATCACAATGAAAAACCCTGTTGGGGTCTCACAAATATCTCATAGGTAGATAACTGAAAAATAATAACCAACGTTGTAATATCCACCAGATCAGAAATAGGTTTCCTGTGTTAATGCATATTCCGGGAATACCAGAAACCTATACCTTTTAGTGTACCATTAGTTGTAACTAATAGATATATAATGAGGAGGTACCCCCACTTTGGATGTTTTGTGCCAAATATATGTCATTCACATTAATAGAATATTAGAGAGTCTGTACCTATTAGTTGACCGTATAAATATATTCTCTGGAAATACCAGAGACCTATACCGTTTTATTTACCGTTAATTGGGACTTCCAAATATGCCTATACCTATACATGTGGGTTACCATATTAATACACAGTATTTGAAAGTCTATACCTGTGTTGTCTGAACCAAACATCCCTCATTACCTGAAGTGTGTGGAAGTAGTGCCAGAGGGGAAGGGTCCCTCAGTATCCGTGGTGACCCGATAGCAGTCTGCCCAGATTAGTGAGCCGGGGGTGCTTCAGCCCAAGGACCAAGGGGAGAACCCCAATAAGGAGGGTGGGGGGCCTCCCACCGCACAGCAATTCATAATTGTTCAGAGTCAGGACTTTCAGCAGGCCCAGGGGACAGATCCCACATTAGAGAAGATCAGGGACCTAGCTAGGCAGCTGCCTGCTGACTCTGATACAGAGAGTGTGTACTGGGACAAAGGGAGGTTGTACCGGGAGTCCATTCCAGTGGAGAGACAGGATCCATGGCTAGCTGAGAGACAGTTAGTGGTACCTAAACAGTTTAGAGTGCAACTGTTGGGAGTGGCCCATGAAATTCATATGGCAGGAGATCTAGGGGTACAGAGAACCTAAGCTCGGTTGTCCCATCACTTTTATTGGCCTGGGATGGGTAATGATGTTGCTAATTATTGTCGCTCCTGTCCTGCATGTCAGAAAGTGGGGAAACCTGGAGAGGTGGTTTGTGCCCCTTTAATTCCCCTTCCCATAGTGACTGAGCCCTTTGAGAGGGTGGCTGTGGATATAGTAAGACCCCTAGCTATCCCAAGTAGTTCAGGGAAAAGATTCATTCTTACTGTAGTGGATTATGCAACTCACTACCCAGAGGCTGTGGCCCTGTCATCTATCAGGGCTGATAAAGTGGCTGATACTTTATTGGGTATCTTTTCAAGGGTAAGTTTCCCTAAGGAAATGCTAACTGATCAGGGCACCCAATTTATGTCTAGCCAGATGCAGAGTCTATGTAAAAAGGTGCAGGTGGAACACCTAGTGACTAGCCCATACCACCCCCAGACCAATGGCTTGTGTGAAAGGTTTAATGGGACCCTGAATCAGATGCTCAAAACCTTTGTGGAGTCACAGGGAAAGGACTGGGAGCGTTACCTGCCACACCTCCTATTTGCTTATAGGGAGGTGCCCCAGGAATCCACTGGTTTCTCCCCCTTTGAACTTCTATATCGATGCAGAGTGCGTGGCCCCCTTGATCTGATCAGGGAGGAGTGGGAAGGAAATTTGGGTACTCAAGAGACCTCGGTAGTAGACTATGTAATAAGGTTCAGGGACAGAATGCCTAGCCTAATGGGAGAGGTACAGGAAAACCTAAAAGCTGCCCAGTCTAAGCAGAAGCAGTGGTATGACCGGAATGCCAGAGAGAGAGTGTATGATGTGGGACAGAAAGTGCTTGTTTTGATACCCATGAGACAGAACAAACTACAGGCTGCCTGGGAGGGTCCATTCACTACCTAAAGAGAATGAATGATGTGAACTATGTGGTGTCTCTGGATGAGGAGTGTAAAAGGCAAAAGATCTATCATGTAAATATGATAAAAGCCTATTATGACAGAGAACCCACAGTGTTAACTGTGTGTAGTTTGCCTGGAGAAGAGAATGAGACAGACCCCCTTATTGATCTACTGGCCCCAACCTGAAAAACCAACACCCTAGAAGCCACACAGATTAGCTCCCACTTAACTGGGGATCAGCGGCATCAGCTGTCTGAGGTGCTTAGGCCTTACTACAGCATGTTCACAGGGAAGCCTGGCAGGACACACTTAGTCACACATCATGTAGACACTGGGAATAATCATACCCTCAGACAAACAGCTCACAGGGTATTCTTGCAGGTCAGTGCTGACATAAAAAGGGATATAGAGGAAATGCTAGAGCTGGGAGTGATTTGCAAGTCCCAAAGCCCCTGGGCCTCCCCAGTAGTACTAGTCCCCAAAAAGGACAAAACAACTAGGTTCTGTGTAGATTACAGAAAGCTGAATTTAGTGACTGAATTTGATGCCTATCCTATGCCTCGCATAGATGAGCTACTGGACAGGCTAGCAGGGGCCAAGTTTCTTAGTATCATGGATTTTAGCAGGGGATACTGGCAGATTCCTATGACGCCAGAAGCACAAGAGAGGTCTGCCTTTCTGACTCCTTTTGGTTTGTATGAATTCCAGGTTATGCCCTTTGGGATGAAAAATGCTCCTGCCACATTCCAACGACTAGTTAACCACTTGTTGGAGGGGCTAGAGGGACAAGCTGTTGCGTACCTTGATGATATTGCTGTGTTTAGTGATACCTGGGAGGAACACCTCACACATTTAGCCAGTGTATTGTACCGAATAGCCACTGTTGGGCTAATGATAAAGCCATATACAGTGGGGCAAAAAAGTATTTAGTCAGCCACCAATTGTGCAAGTTCTCCCACTTAAGAAGATGAGAGAGGCCTGTAATTTTCATCATAGGTATACCTCAACTATGAGAGACAAAATGTGGAAACAAATCCAGACAATCACATTGTCTGATTTGGAAATAATTTATTTGCATATTATGGTGGAAAATAAGTATTTGGTCACCTACAAACAACCAAGATTTCTGGCTCTCACAGACCTGTATCTTCTTCTTTAAGAGGCTCCTCTGTCCTCCACTCATTACCTGTATTAATGGCACCTGTTTGAACTTGTTATCAGTATAAAAGACACCCTCCAAACTCCACTATGGTGAAGACCAAAGAGCTGTCGAAGGACACCATAAACAAAATTGTAGACCTGCACCAGGCTGGGAAGACTGAATCTGCAATAGGCAAGCAGCTTGGTGTGAAGAAATCAACTGTGGGAGCAATAATTAGAAAATGGAAAACATACAAGACCACTGATAATCTCCCTCGATCTGGGGCTCCACGCAAGATCTCACCCCGTGGGGTCAAAATGATCACAAGAACGGTGAGCAAACATCACACAACCACACAGGGGGACCTAGTGAATAACCTGCAGAGAGCTGGGACCAACGTAACAGCCTACCATCAGTAACACACTACACCTCCAGGGACTCAGATCCTGTAGTGCCAGACGTGTCCCCCTGCTTAAGCCAGTACATGTCCGGGCCCGTCTGAAGTATGCTAGAGAGCATTTGGATTATCCAGAAGCAGATTGGGAGAATGTCATATGGTCAGATGAAACCAAAGTAGAACTGTTTGGTAGAAACATAACTTGTCGTGTTTGGAGGAGAGAGAATGCTGAGTTGCAACCAAAGAACACCATACCTACTGTGAAGCATGGGGGTGGCAACATCATGCTTTGGGGCTGTTTCTCTGCGAAGGGAACATGACGACTGATCCGTGTACATGAAAGAATGAATGGGGCCATGTATCATGAGATTTTGAGTGCAAACCTCCTTCCATCAGCAAGGGCATTGAAGATGAAACGTGGCTGGGTCTTTCAGCATGACAATGATCCCAAACACACCGCCCGGGCAGCAAAGGAGTGGCTTCGTAAGAAGCATTTAAAGGTCCTGGAGTGGCCTAGCCAGTCTCCAGATCTCAACCCCATAGAAAACCTTTGGAGGGAGTTGAAAGTCCGTGTGGCCCAGTGACAGCCCCAAAACATCACTGCTCTAGAGGAGATCTGCATGCAGGAATGGACCAACATACCAGCAACAGTGTGTGACAACCTTGTGAAGACTTACAGAAAACGTTTGACCTCTGTCATTGCCAACAAAGGATATGTAACAAAGTATTGAGATGAACTTTTGATATTGACCAAATACTTATTTTCCACCATAATTTGCAAATAAATTCTTTCCAAATCAGACAATGTGATTGTCTGGATTTGTTTCCACATTTTGTCTCTCATAGTTGAGGTATACCTATGATGAAAATTACAGGCCTCTCTCATCTTCTTAAGTGGGAGAACTTGCACAATTGGTGGCTGACTAAATACTTTTATGCCCCACTGTAAGTGTCAGCTGGGCATGGGGGAGGTCCAGTACTTGGGTCAAGTAAAACTGAAGCCATAATGGCCTGGCCCACCCCTAAGACAAATAAACAGGTTATGTCCTTCCTGGTTACCGCAGGGTACTATAGAAAGTTTGTGCCACACTTATAGTACCATAGTCAAACCCCTAACAGACCTTACAAAAAAAAAACTATCTCAAACAGTTAAATGGACCTCAGAGCTTTTAATTAATTCAAAATTGCCCTTACCGATTCCCCTGTACTACAGGCCCCTACCTTCCACAGGAGATTCATAGTGCAAATGGATGCTTCTAACTATGGGCTAGGGGATGTGCTGGGTCAGGTAGATAAGAAAGGTAAGTAGCACCCCATTGTGTACCTCAGTAGGAAATTACTTCCATATGCCACTGTGGAAAAAGAGTGCCTTGCTATAGTTTGGGCCTTGCAAAAGCTACAGCCTTATCTGCATGGACGCCAGTTTACAGTGATTACTGACCACAACCCCTTACACTGGTTGCATAGGGTAGCTGGCTAAAATGGTAAACTCCTCAGGTGGAGCCTAGCTCTACAACAACATGCTTTTACCATACAACATAAAATGGGCAGTATGCATGGTAATGCTGATGGTCTTTCACGCCAGGGGGAGTGTCCTCTTTGATATGCAGCTGGAATGGTTTTTGTGCCACATCCCTCTGCGTCTCTTATTTGGGGGAGGGGTCACAAATACCTCATGATTTAGCTACCAAGGGGTTAAGTCTCTTTAGTTTGTGAGATAAAAACAGCTGTTTGTTTTTTAAAAATTGTGTGCTGTGTTAGTTAAGCATATGATTTCCATTTGATGTGCCAGAACCCCTAATATATAGTTTATAAGTCCATTTTAACTAAATGTTATCATATAGGCATTTGTGCATTCAGCCTGTAAAAGTGTCAGCTCTAGAGGCATAGAGCAGTGCTTCTTCCCAGAAACCGATAAGGTCGATAAAGGAACATGGGTACAATGTAGATATGTGTTTAAAAAATGTTATGACATTAGATGAAGGGAAATATGGCAACCATGTCATATTTTGTATCAAACTGATTCTCACAATGTAAATAAGAGATTGCCTTTCTGTCTATATCAAAATGGATGTATCTAGCAGAAATTATAATGCGTTCTCTGATTTCCGGCAAAGACTTAAAGTTTATGGACTGTCGTAAAAGATAGGGGGCTTCCCAGCCCCTGCAAAGAGGGTTGGGCAAGCAACCTGATCGCCTGAAAATTGTATAAAGTTTTGTGTTTTAACATGTAAAATTGTCATTCTTACAAGGGAAGCTGTTATGAATGGAGTAAGGACCCATTGCTTCATGTCATCTCCCTGGCACAGATATTAGGACTAGTAAAGTATAAAATCTTCTATTTCTCCCTTTTATTTTAAAACTGTTTGCTTGTGTATAATTTTACTTGTATAGCAGAATGAAGGGTGAAGTACTGGCGCTAAAAAGCTAGGGAAAAGGTGGATGGATATAAGGTATAGGACAAATATCCTCAATAATAAGAAGGGACAGAATACTAAAAATATGTAAATAATAAAATCATCCACTTCTAAGTATTTGATATTAACAAGTGATCTACTTGAAAAATAAGTAATATACTGATCTATTATAGATGATAAAAGTGTAAACACTAGAAATGAGCTTGAAAAAAAGCAGATTACAATAGTGAGAATGCAGGGACAATAGACTCAAATATAAACTATATAGTATACAATAGATTAAAAAAAAGAATATTTATTGAACAGATAAAAAAAATGTATATAAAAAACATGTGTTATAAAAACATACTCAGGACGTCCAAGACTTAAACCTCAAAACCGCAATGGCTAGTGAGCTAATACGTAATATGAGGAAATGGTATATAATAATGGTATAACAGTACCTTTAACCGCTCTCTCTATGTCTAGAGAGAGGGGTTGTGTGGAAAGAAAATGTTCATGCTTGAACACGAATGGGTCCACTCTAATATATAGAGACAAGAAATAAGCCTTGATGGAAGGCGCTTCGTCCGCTCCTGCGGTTCCTGTGGAGTTGGTATAATCCTGTCTGCCGTGCTGGTGGTTCCTAGACAAAATTGCAGCTTACAGTGTAGGGGGTCTGTTATTCCTCCGTACTGGCGTGTATTCAGCGTGGTCGATGCACCACTACACTTCCGGGTGTTGCGTATGACTCTGACGTCACGTGTATGGGCTAACACTGATGTCAGTCTTGATACACTATGTGTATTTAGTTGAAGGTAAAAGTGATCTCCTGGCGTCAGCTAAGGTGCACTTTAGGTCTTCTTCTTTAGTACACTCATGTACTTGTTGTAATGGCAGAATGGTAGCTTCAGATAATACCACAGTGATAGTGGCTGGTGGATACACAGTACACTAGCACCACACTGATGAGTAGTTCAGTAGTAACTCAGTGTGTTGTAAATGGCAGAATGGTAGCTTCAGATAATGCCATAGTAACACAGTTCAATATGCACCCCACTGATGAGTAGTTCAGTAGTAACTCAGTTCAACGCGTTTCACCCCACACCGGGGGCTTTTTCAAGAATGAGTTACATTCAAATTGTGTGCTTATTTAAGGGCAGTGTCTAGAATCCTATTGGTTGATTTGACAATGGGCGTGATACTTGTCAATTAAAATGTGTTTGCTCTCTTACGGTGGTGAATACCATATTCTTAAGTGCCTGTTACATGGTAAAAAAAACTTAAAGTAATTCATAACTTTTATTAACTTGTGGATGTGACCCCATTACGCGTATGATATACAATATATAAATATATAAAAATCAAGTAGGGCTAGATTTCCTAGGCACATGTAGTTTTGTGCAATACCTGGTGACCTATAGAAGGTACATAGATTACATACTTATCATCTGGAAAGGCAGTGAAGGAAATCTGTTAGATTTCCTTGGTGAAAAGAACCAGAATAGCAAGGGGTTAAAATTTACCTATGAAATTAGCAAAGAAAGAATATCATTTCTGGACTTGGATCTAGAAATTGAGTCGAACAGTTTCAACACCAAAACTTTTTTTTTAAAAAGTAGATTCAAACAATTTTATTCATGTGAGTAGATGTCATCTTGCGAAATGGACGGAAAATATACCGAAAGCACAATTAGAGGGAGGAAAAACTGTTCCAAGTTGATTGAGTATGAAGAACAAGCTAGAATTCTGAGTAAAATATTCTCAGATAGGGGTTATAATGAAGTGGCCATCTCCAGAGACATTGAACAAGTGAGACAAGTAGAGAGAGAAAGCCTACTGCAATATAAAGAAAAACGATCTAGAAATAACATATTAGATTTGGTAGATGGCAATCTCATAGTACCATTCATCACAAATTACAATGGGAATACAAGAAAATAAAGAAGATAATAAATAAGCATTGGCATCTTGTTAGAGAAGACACCATTATAGTTGACACATTATCTATAAGATCCAAGTTTATTTATACAGGAAAGTAGCAAGTGTTGAGGAGCGCTAAGAGAGCTGTGAAAGCAACAAAAACTAAAGGTAGTATATAAGGGATTGGGGTTTAATGAAATAATAAGTAGTGAAGTTAGTACATACAAGTTACACAACGCTGGCTAGAAACATTCATATATATCCATATCCTGTTATATATGGGATAATTACTCAGAGTTTATAAAAATCACAATCAAAAGAAAAGCATAATTGTGAAAAACATAATGTTAAAAAAACGTTATAGTGAGAATGTTAAAAACAAATGTAAGAGGTATACAAGTGTAACAATCATACAGGTTAAAAAAAACACACAGTTTATGCACAGTGATAAATGTCGCACAGTGTATGCACAGACATAATGTCCAAAATGTCACAAGGTATATGCACAGAAATAAATGTCCAAAAAGTGATGCCCAAAGGAAATGTCCAAAAAGATATATCCAAAGGAGGTTTTATCCTCTGTGTTTATATATGGCAAAAAGAGTATCTGTCCTTGAAATTAGGATACAGTGATTTTAAAAAACAATCCTTTAAATGTGTCCAGAAAACAGGGGAGTATTAGCCACACATTCTCTAACACTTTCTCATCACTATCCATCAGCTAATTGAGGATTGGCTAATACCCCCCTGTTTTCTGGACACATTTAAAGGATTGTTTTTTGGAACCACCTTATCCTAATTTCAAGGACACATACTCTTCTTGACACATGTAAACACAGAGGATAAAACCTCCTTTGGATATATCTTTTTGGACATTTATTTCTGTGCATATACTGTGTGACATTTTTGGACATTATTTCTGTGCATACACTGTGCAACATTTATCACTGTGCATAAACTGTGCATTTTTTTAAACTGTATGATTGATACACTTGTATACCTCTTACATTTGTTTTTAACATTCTCAATATAACGTTTTTTAACATTATGTTTTTCACAATTGGGCTTTTCTTTTGATTGTGATTTCTATAAACTCTGAGTCATTATCCCCTATATATCAGGATATGGATATATATGGATGTTTCCAGCCAGTGTTGTGTAACTTTTATATACCAACTTCACTACTTATTATTTAATTAAACCCCAATCCCTTATATACTACTTTTAGCATTTTTAGCTTTCACAGCTCTCTTAGCACTCCTCAACACTTGCTACTTTCCCGTTTTCTTTATAAGATCTGGTTGAGAGATCTTGCTTATAGAAGGAACCTGTGTAGCTATACTCTGGTGCTGTGTATACAATTTTTTGTTTACATTCCAAGTTTATTTATAGACGGTCCAGCAATATGAAAACGATCTTAGCCCCTAGCGAGTTCAAAAGTAAAAATGCACACACTGTTCAAAAAGACCTATTAGGAAATTAAGTGAATGGCTTCTTCCCCTGCCATTGTTGCAGATCGTGTCACTATAGCTCTAAAATCAAAGAGTTTTTATCTAGTAATATCAATGAGAAATTTATTATTAGGGATACTATTAGATGTACTGATAAGGGGTCATCTACCTTATTCAGTGCAGCTGTAAGAAACAGTATGTGGGAGAAACGACAAGGACCCTTAGAGAAAGAATAAGGTAGCACCTATGGCTCCTAGAAAAAGATAATAAAGATACCCACCTATATCAGCACTTAAAAGATGTACATAACAACAGACTAAAAGATCTAACTTTCTGGGGAGTGGTCAAAGTTAACCACACTGGAGGAGGGGTAATTTTGAGAAGAAATAACTTAAGAAAGAGGCAGAACTAATTTACAGAATGAAAACTCTCCATCCATTAGGTCTGAATTGATAATTAGACGTTACCCCCTTCATGTATGACTAAGTTTTTTCCCCCCTCTGCTTGTAATCACACACTATACTTCATTCTCTAAGATGTTCATTTTATGTATGTACTCTGTAGCTAATATACTCTAAGGAAACTACCAGATAGCAAAGATTAAGATATCTGTATCCTCTGACTTGACTCATGTTCTGATTAAAACATCAACTTTCTATTTAACTGTCTATCTTACTTAGTATGCACCTGTTATTATATGCATTAAAATACTCTTTACATGATTTTCACCATATAGATGTACGGGATAACGTATACTGGCATGTTCCCAGATGCAAATAAATGTACTTATATCATGTCTAATTTGTAGATATTAGGCTGTTATTTGCTTCTTGCAAATTGTTTTGCATTTTTATACTATTAGCATCAGATCTGTCCCTAGCCCTACTTGATTTTATATATTTATATATTGTATATCATACACGTAATGGGGTCACATCCACAAGTTAATAAAAGTTATGAATTACTCTAAGTTTTTTTACCATTTAACAGGCACTTGAGAATATGGTATACACCACCTTAAGAGAGCAAACACATTTTGATTGACAAGTATCATGCCCATTGTCAAATTAACCAAAATGATTCTAGAAACTGCCCTTAAATAAGCACAATATTTGATTGTAACTCATTCTTGAAAAAGCCCCCGGTGTGGGGTGAAACGCGTTGAACTGAGTTACTACTGAAATACTCATTAGTGTGGTGCATATTGAACTGTGTAACCACCAGCCACTATAACTGTGGCATTATCTGAAGCTACCCTTCTGCCATTTACAATTAACTGAGTTACTACTGAACTACTCATCAGTGTGGTGCTATTGTACTGTGTAACCACCAGCCACTATCACTGTGGTATTATCTGAAGCTACCATTCTGCCATTTACGAGTACACGAGTGTACTAAAGAAGAAGGCCTAAAGTGCACCTTAGCTGATGCCAGGAGATCGCTTTTACCTTCAACTAGATACACATAGTGTATCAAGACTGACATTAGCGATCTGTCAGCGGAGTTAGCCCATACACATGATGTCAGATTCATACGCAACACCCGGAAGTGTAGTGGTGCATCAACCACGCTGAATACATGCCAGCACGGAGGAACAACAGACCCCCTACACTGTGAGCCGGAATTTCATCTAGGAACTACCAGCACGGCAGACAGGATTATACCGGCTTCACAGGAACCGCAGGAGCGGACGAAGCGCCAACCATCAAGGTTTATTTTTTTGTCTCCATATATGCGAGCGGACCCATTCGTGTTCAAGCATGAACATTTTCTTTCCACACAACCCCTCTCTCTAGATGTAGATAGAGTGGTTAAAGGTACTGTTATACCATTATTAGGCAATTGCCTCATATTACGTATTAGCCCACTAGCCATTGTGGTTTTGAGGTTTAACTCTTGGACATCCAAAGTATGTTTGTAGAACACATGTTTTTTATATACATTTTTTATCTGTTCAATAAATATTCTTTTTTTAATCTATTGTATACTATATAGTTTATATTTGAGTCTATTGTCCCTGCATTCTCACTATTGTAATCTGCTTTTTTTAATCTCATCTCTAGTGTTTACACTTTTATCATCTTTAATAGATCAGTATATTACTTATTTTTCAAGTAGATCACTTGTTAATATCACATACTTGGAAGTGAATGATTTTATTATTAAAATATTTTTATTATTCTGTTCCTTCTTATTATTGAGGCTATTTGTCCTATACCTTATATCCATCCACCTTTTGCCTGGCTTTTTAGCACCAGTACTTCTGCTATACCATTTTCTTGAGGTTCTTTATTTGGGGGACCCTCCTGTACTAGGCTCCAGGGAAGCCATAGCGCCCACTCTTATCCTTTTTGTATACAGGTGGCCCTCGTTTTACAACGGTTCAATTTACACCGTTTCAGAATAACAACCTTTTTTCCAGTCATGTGACTGCTATTGAAAAGCATTGAGAAGCAGTGCATTTATTAAAATAACCAGTAGGTGGAGCTGTCCGCTTGTGTTGCAGCAAAGCCAAGCAAGCTGAAATTAATCAGATTAACCAGACCTGAGCTATCGAGCAGAGTTCAAAGGAAAAAGATCTTCCTGTCTATAAATCAGTCCAGATTGGAATGCATATAAAGAACTGTTTGCAGAAAAATGCAAGTGAAGTCTGTGTTGTGTGATTATTTTATTAGGTTTATAATGCTGTTTAGCAAATGTTTTTGTTCATTTAACTTAGTTTAATTATATATTCTGTGTTGTGTGATTATATTATTAGGTTTATAATGCTGTTTAGCATTTAAAGTCTTCATTTCAAAGCTTTAAAAATAATGTATTAGGTGTTACTTATGACAATTTTGAGAGGGGCCTGGAACCTATCTCCCTCACTTCCCATTGACTTACATTATAAACTGGGTTTCAATTTACAACGGTTTCGATTTACAACCATTCCTTCTGGAACCTAACCCCGGCGTAAACTGAGGGCTACCTGTACTTGTAATTTTACTTGTAACAACTTTTTATTAATAATGCATTGTGCATAATATTTTTGGCATAATAAATAATTAATTTATTAAGCTTTGGCCTTTTGTCTAATATTTTAGCCATGCTACTGAAAGAGACTAGTAGGATTAAGAGTGGTAGTATTAGTACTGTGTTTTTATGTTATTTTTTGCTAAATTGTAATCTGGGGTTTCCTTAAGACTTCCGATATCATATAATCTTAAGTGGTGGCAGCTAGTTTTAGTTTAGTGTGGGTGGCATTAAAGGCGAGGTTTGGGCATTTCTTTTACGTCTAGTACAGACTAGAGAGTTTTGTTAACCCTATCACCCACTGAACTAATTCACAAGCTTGCCTGGTGTGGTCTGATAACCCTTTCTATGACTTAATTCAGACCAGAGAGGAACAAGGACTGGAACCTAAAAATCTCAAAAGTTTCCCTCTGGTCTGAATGAAGTCATAGATTTGGCAGCTTTCTAAAGTATTTTTGTTTTTCTGATCTGTTATAGTGGTTCTATGCATACTTATGCTCACTTAGGGTGAGGATTAAAACACTTGATCATTGTAGACTTAATTTACTATACTGTATGGTATTAAGATTGATTGGTCTACCACCGGAGTGTACAGCATTATCTTATTTTTTGACACATAGTGGGTTATTTTCTTCTGGAACTAGATACTTTAGTGGTCATTATTGTTTTTTAATCTAGACACTCATATTGATTAGTACCGCTATTGTATCTAGTGTATAGGGTACACTATTCATCATCATAAGTTATATAATGATATTTTTCATACATTTATATATATATATATATATATATATATATATATATATATATATATATATATATATATATATTTATTTATTTTATTTTTTTAATATATATTTTTTTAGAATACTGAGTTTAGGACCTTATATATTGCTAGTATATCTCTAACTGGTCCTAAATACACTTGCACATAGATTTAGTGTAGTATCACTTTTTATTTATATGTCACTATATGTTAGAGGTGGATTATAGGTCAGCTATCTCACACATTGTTCATTAGCGCTTTATTATTATTTTTATTATTATTAATTTCTATTATGATTATGGTATTTTAACAAACTGTTTTTTAAAGGGTTAGTCATCATATTCCCTTATCCTTAGATCAGCTAAGTATTGCCATTGCCAAATATTTATGTCATCATTGGTTTATACCACTGTGATTAGTTAAGTTTATTCTGAGACATTTTATAGAGGTGTAATGTGATGTCATAGGTGCCCGTGGATTTTTATATCTGGTGGCAGAATCTATTTGATTAACTCACTTCTAGGTATATTCGCACAATTAGTTTTTCAAGTAATAGTACTGTGTTATGAAATTATACCATATCTTTCCTTATGGGCTTTGGGATAATTTCCCTTTTTTTATGATATTTTATATGAGAGTATTGGAGGAATTTTGAAATGCTGTCTGCTATGTGATAACAGCACATATGATGATTGCATAGTCTGACAGGGCGCAGTAAACTGTTCTCACATTGGCCTCTATTTATCAAGCTGTGAACCGCAAATAAGCTGGAATTCCGCAGCGTATTTGTGGCGAGCCTGATTCGCCTTAGTTATCAAACCTTACAGGTCGGCAAAAGTAGAATTTTGTGACGTAACATACGGTCCGCCGGACTCAGTCCAACACAGATCGATGCTTACGTCACTACAGATGTTCTGAATGCAAGTTCGGCACAATCTGACTATTTTGCTAGTTATAAAATAAATAGCAGGTACGCTCGGCACTTTTACGGCCCAGCATACCTGGTCTTTAATCCGCCGCCCTGGAGGCCACGGATACCATAGGAATCAATGGGAGTCTGAAAGCAGCGAAAGCTTATGTTCACTGCTGCCCGATATCCCATTGATTCCTATGGTAAATGTCTACACCTAACACCCTAACATGTACCCCGAGTCTAAACACTCCTAATCTGCCCCCCTACACCGCCGCCACCTACATTATACTTAATAACCCCTAATCTGCACCCCCTACACCGCTGCAACTAAATAAAGTGTTTAACCACTAAACCGCCACTCCCGGAGCGGGAGTTAAAGTGTTTAACCTCTAATCTGCCCCCCCCCTATACTGCCGCAACTCTAATATATGTATTAAACCCTAAACCTCCGCTCCCGAGCCCACCGCAACTCTAATAAAATGTTTAACACCTAATCTGCTGCCCCCTACACTGCTGCCACCTACATTATATTTATTAACCCCTAATCTGCCCCCCCTACACCGCCGCCACCTACCTACATTTATTATCCCCTAATCTGCCGCCTCCAACAACGCCGACACTATATTAAATTTACTAACCCCTAAACCTAAGTCTAACTCTAACAACCACTAACATAAATATAATTTACATTATCTAAATAAAATTACTATCATGTAATAAATTATTCCTATTTAAAACTAAATACTTACCTATAAAATAAACCCTAAGCTAGCTACAATATAACTAATAGTTACATTGTATCTATCTTAGGGTTTATTTTTATTTTACAGGCAACTTTGTATTTATTTTAACTAGGTAGAATAGTTACTAAATAGTTATTAACTATTTAATAACTTCTTAGTTAAAATAAATACAAATATACCTGTAAAATAAAACCTAACCTAAGTTACAATTACACCTAACACTACACTATAATTAAATAAATTCCCTAAACTAAATACAATTAAATACAATTAAAAACTATTATCTAAAGTACAAAAAAACCCCACTAAATTTCAGAAAATAATAAAATAATTAAAAAAAATTTAAACTAATTACTCCTAATCTAATCCCCCAATAAAATAAAAAAGCCCCCCAAAATAATAAAAAGCCCTACCCTATACTAAATTACGAATAGTCCTTAAAAAGGCTTTTGCGGGGCATTGCCCCAAAGTAATCAGCTCTTTTACTTGTAAAAAAAAGTACAATACCCCCCAACATTAAAAGCCACCATCCACACACCCAACCCTACTCTAAAACCCACCCAATCCCACCTTAAAAAAACGTAACACTAACCCCTTGAAGATCACTCTACCTTGAGAAGTCTTCACCCAGCCGGGCCGAAGTCCTCCAGGAAGCCGGGCGAAGTGGTCCTCCAGACGGGCAGACGTCTTCATCCAAGCCGGCCAGAAGAGGTCCTCCAGATGGGCAGAAATCTTCATCCAGACGGCATCTTCTATCTTCATCCATCCGGCGCAGAGTGGCTCCATCTTCAAGACATCCGACGCGGAGCATCCTCTTCTAACGACATCCGATAACTGAATGAATGGTCCTTTAAATTATGTCATCCAAGATGGCGTCCCTTGAATTCCAATTGGCTGATAGAATTCTATCAGCCAATCAGAATTAAGGTAGGAAAATCATATTGGCTGATGCAATCAGTCAATAGGATTGAAGTTCAATCCTATTGGCTGATCCAATCAGCCAATAGGATTGAGCTCGCATTCTATTGGCTGTTCCAATCAGCCAATAGAATGCGAGCTCAATCCTATTGGCTGATTGGATCAGTCAATAGGATTGAACTTCAATCCTATTGACTGATCCAATCAGCCAAATAGGATTTTTCCTACATTAATTCCGATTGGCTGATAGAATTCTATCAGCCAATCGGAATTCAAGGGACACCATCTTGGATGACGTCATTTAAAGGAACCGTCATTCAGTCATCAGATGTCGTTGGAAGAGGATGTTCCGCGTCAGATGTCTTGAAGATGGACCCGCTCCACACCGGATGGATGAAGATAGAAGATGCCGTCTGGGTGAAGACTTCTGGCCGTCTGGAGGACCTCTTCTTCCCGGCTTGGATGAAGACTTCTGCCCATCTGTAGGACCACTTCGCCCGACTTCGTTGAGGACTTCAGCCCGGTTGGGTGAAGACATCTAAAGGTAGGGTGAGCTTCAAGGGGTTAGTGTTAGGTTTTATTAAGGGGGAATTGGGTGGGTTTTAAAGTAGGGTTGGGTGTGTGGGTTGTGGGTTTTAATGTTGGGGGAGTCTTGTACTTTTTTTTACAGTTAAAAGAGCTGATTACTTTGGGGCAATGCCCCACAAAAGGCCCTTTTAAGGGCTATTTGTAATTTAGTATAGGTTAGGGCTTTTTATTATTTTGGGAGGCTTTTTTATTTTATTAGGGGGATTAGATTAGGTGTAATTAGTTAAAAAAAATTGTAATTCATTTATTATTTTCTGTAATTTAGTGTTTGTTTTTTTATTGTACTTTAGATAAAAAAATTTAATTGTATTTAATTGTATTTAGTTTAGGGAATTTATTTAATTATAGTGTAGTGTTAGGTATAATTGTAACAGGTTAGGTTTTATTTTACAGGTAAATTTGTATTTATTTTAGCTAGGTAGTTATTAAATTGTTAATAACTATTTAATAACTATTGTAGCTAATTAAAATAAATACAAAGTTGCCTGTAAAATAAAAATAAATCCTAAAATAGCTACAATGTAACTATTAGTTATATTGTACCTATCTTAGGGTTTATTTTATAGGTAAGTATTTAGTTTTAAATAGGAATAATTTATTTTAAATTATTTAAATTATATTTAAGTTAGGGGGTGTTAGGTTTAGTGTTAGATTTAGGTTTAGGGGATAATACATTTAATATAGTGGAGGCGGTGTAGGGGGGGCAGATTAGGGGTTAATAAATATAATGTAGGTGGTGGTGGGCTCCGGGGGCGGCGGTTTAGGTGGTTAAACACTTTATTTAGTTGCAGCAGGGTCCAGGAGCGATGGTTTATGGGTTAATAACTTTATGTAGGTGGCGGTGGGCTCCGGGGGCGGCGGTTTAGGGGTTAATACATTTATTAGAGTTGTGGTGGGCTCCGGGAGCGGCAGTTTAGGGGTTAATACATTTATTAGAGTTGTGGTGGGCTTCGAGAGCGGCGGTTTAGGGGTTAATAACTTTATTTAGTTGCGGAGGGGTCCGGGAGCGGCAGTATAGGGGTAAAACAGTATAGTATAGTGTGGGTGTTTAGTGACAGGGTACCAAGAAAGCTGTAAAAAAGCCGAAGAGCAGCGAGATTGATGACTGTTAGTTAACAACAGTCCGCTGCTCATTGCACCGTACTTGGTGCATGGCTTTTTGACACCTTTTTTGATAATTTTGGAGAGTGTATTCAGGTCAGCGGCAGCGATGTTAGGCCATCTTAGGTGAGCGTATTGGTGCCGTTGAATGCAGGTAAGTTGACGGCTTGATAAATAGAGGCCATTGTCCGCAAGGATAGACTTACATTGTCCACAAAAAAAGAAAAAGTGGGGGACCAATGACGGTAGAAAGTGATGACGGACGGCTGCAGCTTCCAATTACATGTTTGGTAAAAAATAGTAAAGATAAAGGGCCAATTGTGTGAGAATAATAATGACGGACAGTAAAAATAGTCGGTTACGATAATCTATATTTTGGATGGGCATATCAAAGAATACACACCTCTAATTCGTTAGGGTAAGGGATATTTTACACACATGGATTGGTAAGGATGGCTGGTGTTCATTATACACGGAAGTTAGTTATACACATCATGCACTTAGAATGCAAGGATACATGTTACACAAAAAACGGCTCGATATATTAACATTCTTTCTCCAAAGGCCAACAAAACATTGAACCTTTCACATACCCCTAACAAACTAACGGCTAGATTTAGAGTTTCGCGGCCAAAGGGGTGTGTTAGCTACCCGTGTTTTTTTTCCCCCGCACCTTTTAAATAACGCTGGTATTTAGAGTTGTCTGAAGGGCTGCGTTAGGCTCCAAAAAGGGAGCGTAGAGCATAATTTACCGCCACTTCAACTCTCAATACCAGCGTTGCTTACGGTAGCGGCCAGCACGATTCCCCCATAGGAAACAATGGGGCAGTTTGAGCTGCAAAAAAACCTAACACCTGCAAAAAAGCAACGTTAAGCTCCTAACGCAGCCCCATTGTTTCCTATGGGGAAACACTTCCTAAGTCTGCACCTAACACCCTAACATGAACCCCAAGTCTAAACACCCCTAACCTTACACTTATTAACCCCTAATCTGCCGCCCCCGCTATCGCTAACCCCTGCATATTATTATTAACCCCTAATCTGCCGCTCCGTACACCGCCGCCACCTACATTATACCTATGTACCCCTAATCTGCTGCCCCTAACACCGCCGACCCCTATATTATATTTATTAACCCCTAATCTGCCACCCCCCAACGTCGCCGCTACCTTACCTACACTTATTAACCCCTAATCTGCTGACCGGACCTCGCCGCCACTATAATAAATGTATTAACTCCTAAACCGCCTCACTCCCACCTCGCAAACCCTATAATAAATAGTTTTAACCCCTAATCTGCCCTCCCTAACATCTCCTACACCTAACTTCAAGTATTAACCCCTAATCTGCCGACCTGACCTCGCCGCTACTCTAATAAATGTATTAACCCCTAAAGCTAAGTCTAACCCTAACACCCCCCTAACTTAAATATAATTGTAATCTAACTAAATAAATTAAATATTATTAAATAAATTAATCCTATTTAAAGCTAAATACTTACCTGTAAAATAAACCCTAATATAGCTACAATATAACGAATAATTATTTTGTAGCTATTTTAGCATTTATATTTATTTTACAGGCAACTTTGTATTTATTTTAACTAGGTACAATAGCTATTAAATAGTTATTAACTATTTAATAGCTACCTAGTTAAAATAATTACAAAATTACCTGTAAAATAAATCCTAACCTAAGTTACAATTAAACCTAACACTACACTATCAATAAATAACTTAAATAAATTAACTACAATTACCTACAATTAAATCAACTAAACTAAATTAAAAAAAAAACCCACTAAATTACAAAAAAAAAAGATTACAAGAATTTTAAACTAATTACACCTACTCTAAGCCCCCTAAAAAAATAGCAAAGCCCCCCAAAATAAAAAAATGCCCTACCCTATTCTAAAATAAAAAGTTAACAGCTCTATTACCTTACCAGCCCTTAAAAGGGCTTTTTGTGGGGCATGCCCCAAAGAAATCAGCTCTTTTGCCTGTAAAAAAAACATACAATACCCCCCAACATTACAACCCACCACCCACATACCCCTACTCTAACCCACCCAAACCCCCCTTAAAAAAATCAAGTTCAATCCGATTGGCTGATTGGATCAGCCAATCAGATTGAGCTCGCATTCTATTGGCTGTTCCAATCATCCAATAGAATGCGAGCTCAATCTGATTAGCTGATTGGATCTTGAATCTGATTGGCTGATTCAATCAGCGAATCAGATTTTTCCTACCTTAATTCCGATTGGCTGATAGAATCCTATCAGCCAATCGGAATTCGAGGGATGCCATCTTGGATGACGTCATTTAAAGGAACCTTCATTTGTCATTAGTCCGTCGGTGAGGAAGGATGGCTCCGCGTCGGCTGCTTCAAGATGGACCCGCTCCGGATGGAAGAAGATAGCAGATGCCGCCTGGATGAAGACTTCCGACCCTCTGGAGGACCTCTTCTGGCTGGATAGGATGAAGACTTCGGACCCTTTTCTGGACGGATCGGTGATACCCGGCTGGGTGAATACAAGGTAGGGAGATCTTCAGGGGCTTAGTGTTAGTTTTTTTAAGGGGGGTTTGGGTGGGTTAGAGTAGGGGTATGTGGGTGGTGGGTTGTAATGTTGGGGGGTATTGTATGTTTTTTTTACAGGCAAAAGAGCTGATTTCTTTGGGGTATGTCCCGCAAAAAGCCATTTTAAGGGCTGGTAAGGTAATAGAGCTGTTAACTTTTTATTTTAGAATAGGGTAGGGCATTTTTTTATTTTGGGGGGCTTTGTTATTTTTTTAGGGGGCTTAGAGTAGGTGTAATTAGTTTCAAATTAAACTTTTTTTTTTGTAATTTAGTGTTTGTTTGTTTTTTGTAATTTAGTTTAGTTGATTTAATTGTAGGTAATTGTAGTTAATTGATTTAATTTATTTATTGATAGTGTAGTGTAAGGTTTAATTGTAACTTAGGTTAGGATTTATTTTACAGGTAATTTTGTAATTATTTTAACTAGGTAGCTATTAAATAGTAAATAACTATTTAGTAGCTATTGTAGCTAGTTAAAATAAATACAAAGTTGCCTGTAAAATAAATATAAATCCTAAAATAGCTACAATGTAATTATTATTTATATTGTAGCTATATTAGGGTTTATTTTACAGGTAAGTATTTAGCTTTAAATAGGATTAATTTATTTAATAAGAAATAATTTATTTTGTTAGATTAAAATTATATTTAATTTAGGGGAATGTTAGGGTTATCTTAGCTTTAGGAGTTAATACATTTATTAGTGTAGCGGCGAGGTCCGGTCGGCAGATTAGGGGTTAATACTTGAAGTTAGGTGTAGCAGATGTTAGGGAGGGCAGATTAGGGGTTAATAAAATTGATTATAGGGTTTGCGAGGCGGGAGTGAGGCGGTTTAGGGGTTAATACATTTATTAGAGTAGCGGCGAGGTCCGGTCGGCAGATTAGGGGTTAATAAATATTATGTAGGTGTCGGCGGTGTTAGGGGCAGCAGATTAGGGGTTTATAGGGATAATGTAGGTGGTGGCGGTGTCCGGTCGGCAGATTAGGGGTTAAAAAAATTATTAGAGTGGCCGCGATGTGGGGGGACCTCGGTTTAGGGGTACATAGGTAGTTTATGGGTGTTAGTGTACTTTAGAGCACAGTAGTTAAGAGCTTTATTAACCGGCGTTAGCCCATAAAGCTCTTAACTCCTGACATTTTCTGCGGCTGGAGTCTTGTCGGTAGAGGTGTAACGCTCACTTCAGCCAAGACTCTAAATACCATTGAAAAGATAGGATACGCAATTGGTGTAAGGGGATCTGCGGTATGGAAAAGTCGCAGCTGGAAAGTGAGCGTTAGACCCTTTCCTGACTGACTCTAAATACCAGCGGGCGGTAAAAAGCAGCGTTAGGAGCCCTTAACGCTGCTTTTGATGGCAAACGCAGAACTCTAAATTTAGGCGTAATTAGGATTCGACTTAACTCCTATGATAAATAAGTGATAAACATGTGTATGAACAAAAGAGCGATAGCGATCATGAAATTAATGGTATCGTTGGTAAAAAACAAACAAAAAACATAACAATTAAAATGCAAATAATGATGAAACTGGTTTATATATGTTTATCACTTGTGATGTTGTAACTTATATATGTTCATTATGGGCCAATACTGTTTAATGTCTAAACTGTGTGATGATCTATTAATGAATTTTATAGGAAGTCTTACAAAACGCACAAAGGTGTATTCTGTAGGTTACTTTACATATGTGTATAGGTGTATAAACTCAATTGGAGAATGCACCCTTTATGGGCATGATTTTACCATTAGGATTTGTTGAGAGATATAAAAAGCAGGATAGTTAGTAAGGTGATTTTATGCCCGATTAAACGTCCCTCTTAGTGCCGAGAAACACATTGCATATTAAGGGGGATACTTAGATACCCCTGATCTACTACTTGTTTTATATATTGTTTTTATTAAATATATGTTTTTAAGGAATACAAATTTAGTGGAAGTACCTTACTTGCTTGTGTTCATTGAAAACCAACTGGAACACAAACATTAGTTTTATCCTGCACTTGTATCCTTATAAATGGGAAAATCCTGATCGGATGAGCTGATACGCCCTTCTGAAATTTATCAGTCTACTCCTACCAGCACATAGGTGTGCTTGTTCAGAATGTGAGCACCCTTTTGGCATCATTAACACACATGCCAATTTACTCTGGTTGACCTGCACATGTAGGGCTTTTCTGCTTTACTTCCCTTTTGCATAACGGGGTCTTTTGGAGTGGGTGAGCTGATATGCCCTCTAATTCATCAGCCTGTATCTACCAGCACATTAGGGTGCTCCAGCGATATGTGAGTATTCATTTGGCTCATTTAAAATATTGTGTCTACACATCTGTTTGATGGTTCTGCACATGAGGTGCCCCTCTGTTCTTTCTTTTATCCTGTAGTTTATCCAGATCAGTCTGTGAGGAGGAGGCAGCCATCACCTGATTACCAGTTTGGTGAAGATTTTCTAACCTTGGAGGAGTATACCACATTAACTTTTGGATTGTAATTTAAGGACTATATATGTATATTGCACATATTGGCATATGGTACACCATTCACCTATATTTCATCTATCTTGTTATTTATGTGCCCCCTCTAGTTCCTGCTTATTACTATGAATATTGTAATAGCAGTTAAGGTGTGGACGTCCAGAACCTAATATAATTACTCCATGCAACATCATCACTTTAAAAAATGAATCTTTAATCAAAATATTGCAATAAGATACAACTTGTTTTTATTCCACTCTCCCACACATAAAGCTTACATTTCATTCCTCATAATCTTAAATTAGATATCACTCTACCAGGTGATTTAAGTCATTAGGGAGTACAGCTTGATTTAATTAGATCAGAAAAAGAGGTATCATGATATTATATCGGTCTTAAGATCTTCATAGTTAGTATTGTCAACCAGACTCCTATCTATGTCTTAAAATTACTATATGATGTTATCAGAATGTATTTTTTTTTCCTTTCCCTATAACAGGAGGATTTCTGGATAATTTATTTTCTTTTTCTCACAGCACTGTTGATATCATGCCAGTACCTCCAAAATATGTAATTGTAATTTGCATCATTTGTGTCAGATGTTATGGAGTATGTTATAATGCTAAATGCCTCAATAAAAAAACTTTGATTTAAAAAAAAAACACTATCTGATAAAACATTTTCATATAAATATTCATATTTTTTAATTTTTATATTTATTTTATTTTATATAAAATGGACCCACTCAAGAAAGGAATGTCCAAATTGTTTCCTGCTGCTACCACAACCACCAGCAGCCGCACTGCTTGCTGTATCTGCGTTTAGTTGTCTTATGACATAGGGCAAGCACTAATGTCTATATTTCACTATCTAGGAAACAGAGTCAAATTTAATTTTCAAGGCCATTTGCTGTTACTCTTGAGGAGCGACTGTGACCACAACATCAACAGCAGGGTCTACTTCAGCCCTATGTGAAGAACATTGGAATGTAAATTATTTACACTAAAAACATAGTTAAACACTTTATTAAAAATGAATATTGCATAAATATGTTTTTTTTTCATGGTTTCATCTACTTGACTGCAAAGGGCTCCAATGTACTGCAATGTCTATATATTTATACATATGTATTTATATGTGTATATATGTCTGTAAATATATTTTTGATGTATTTTTTGTTTCGCTAAACAGTTAGCCACAGCTCTGAAGTTGCGATATCCAGAAACGCATTAAATGACATTGCACTCAAGTGATCGCGTTTACTTGTAATATAATAATAATATGAGCTCTTTATCAAACACGCGCAAACAGCTACGATAAACCCGATATCGATCATGCGTAACTGTTAGAGCTCCAATCGTAATCTGGCCCGAATGGGGATCATTTAACAAATTCTTATTCAAAAATAGGTATGAAATTAATTACTTCTAAAGATCAAAGTTCAATTACTTAAAGGGAAATGAAACCCAAAATATTTCTGTCATGATTTAGAATAAGCACGCAATTTTAAACATCTTTCTAATTTACTTCTATGATATATTTTGCTTCATTCTCTTGATATCCTTTGTTGAAAATCATATCTAAATATGCTCAGTAGCTGCTGATTGGTGGCTGCACATAGATGCCTCATGTGATTGGCTCACCCATGTGCATTTCTATTTCTTCAAGAAAGGATATCTAAAGAATGAAGTATAATAGATGAGAGAAGTAAATTGGAATGTTGTTTAACATTTTATTCTCTATCTGAATCATAAAATAATTTTTTTTTAAAAAAATCCTAACTCTACGGAAAAAAAAAACATTTAGGTATTTTTGGTATGTTAGGTTTATTTATAGTTTAAGCTTAGGTTTTTTTTCACAGGTAAGTTTTTATTTATTTTAAGATAGTTATATTGTAACTTTAATTTAAAGTTAGGGGGTGTTAGGATTAGGGGTAATAGTTTAATTTAGGTAGTCGCGATGTGGGTGTTTGGCAGTTTAGGGGTTAATGGGTTTAGTTGAGTATTTGTGATGTGGGTGTTTGGTGGTTTAGGGGTTAATAGCAATAAGTATTTGTGATGCGGGCGGTGGATTAGGGGTTAATAGTTTTATTTAGGTGTTAGCGATGTGGGGGGTCAGCGGCTTAGGGGTTAATAGGTTTATTTAGTGTTGGCAATGTGGGGTGCGGATTAGGGGTTAATAGGTTTATTATAGTATTTGCGATGCAGGGGGGTGACGGTTTAGGGGTTAATAGGTAGTTTATGGGTGTAAGTGTACTTTGTAACATTTTTGTTATGAGTTTTGTGAATAATTTTTGTTTTGCAAAATTCATAACTACTGGTCTTTGATAGCGGAATGGATCGTGGCGGTATAAACTATAACACTAGCAGAATAGGGGTGGAGAGTTGCGTATAGGGAAAAATGCTAGCAGTATAGCCGTACCACCGTGACTTGTAATACGGGTGAGCTTAATATTGGCTTGCAAAAAACAATTTTTCAGCGGTATAGCCAAACCGCACAACTTGTAATCTAGGTAATAGATTTTCAATAATATCTGCAACCATCACTCAATTTGAGTCCAGCAAACTGAAGAAATGAAAGGTATTTGTTAACAAAACCAGGAAGGAGGTTATCAGGGGGAAGAGAAAACACATTTTAATGAAAAAGCTTTGAAAACTTTTGAAATCATCTTTTTTTGCAAATTGACTATTTGTCAACCAAAAATACTTATGTTATGAAATAAGAACCTGTACATAATGGTTCAAAATGGTTATGTGATTTTTTTTATCATCTGCCTTCTTTAGTTTTATCACAGTTCACATAGTATGCCTGCTTAACCACCTGGCCTAAATTTAAAACATAACACAAATAACCATGGGTAAAAATAAAATAGACATATCTCAGGAAATTGTTAATTCTATAAATCTTTGTTGTGAGACCCATAACCTTTAGGCCCACAGCCTGTTGCTTACCACTAAAGCCACTTAATAGCTTTCGCATTTTAGTTTAATAAGCATATTGTGTTAATACTACTATCTATAATATATATGTACCAATGTTTTTTCTAATATTAAGAGGATCCTCTTGACTCCAAGAACCCCCACAACCAACACAATAACCTTTAACTGCATTGTCTTCCCATTACCAGCCAGAACCTTCTACCTCTAATGAACTTAATTTGCCTGAACCCCTCCAAACATCATTTGTCTTCAACCATGAGTCATCATCCAGAGCAAGTACCCCATAGAACCTAAAAGCCAAAAGTACCAAAGGACTCTATCTGATATAAATCAACCCCAGCACAAAGCCTTCCTCTCCCAACAATAAAATCTGCAATGCAATAAAATTCCCTACTCTACACAACCACCTACCCATCATAAGGACAGTCCAACTCAAGGGACCCCATAACAATATTACCTTAATAAAACATAACATCTTAAAACCACTAAAAAAATAACACCTAAGTTACCTAAGATCTTAAAATGTTATAACTATACACCATACCTACCCCTTAATCCTCTTTTCACTAATGTGAGGAAAAGATGGAGCCTCTTCTGGCCACTCTGAAGAAAGAAGACCTCCTTTACTTTTTTTTGCCATAATCATATATAGCCTGAATTCCTTTGATCAATCCTTTTTAGAACCAAATACTGATTATTTTGGTATGCCTTTCTTCTGCTACCATTTGTACCCTTGGGTGCATTTCCACGTCCCTTTAAACTGTAATATTTTGGTATGCATTTTTTCTGCTTTCATTTGTACCCTGGCTATGTGTCCACGTCCCTTTAAACTGTAATATTTTGCTATGCATTATGTTTGAATCTATGTCTTTTTTGTTATCTGGTATCTGCTTCCTGTATAACTTCATTGTGCATTCCTTGTCATTTGTTCTTCTACCTACAATCTAATTTGCAAGTGTGTAATTCCTGTGTAGCTAGGCTGCCTGTAACCAGATGTCTGAAATCAAATCATAGCAAAGTGATCTAACTGCTAACAAGCAGCAGAACACAGTCTCTCTGCCCTTCTGTTAAAACTCGCTGCACGTCCTTATAACCCCTACACTATCCATATCTGCTTCTCTCTTTTTTCATCCCCTATGGTGTCCTCTCATGGACTATTATGTATCTTTAGAAATACTTCCCCATCTAATTCTTCTGTCTCCAATCATACACGCTCCTCCAAGTCTCACTCTTACCTTCTCTCACTAACATGCCTGCTACTGCTTTCTGCTAGTGACATCTCTCCTAACCCTAGCCCTGCACCAATCACAACACTTTCACACTCTTGCTCAAACTCCCACAGTAAAAACCCTAGATCACTCAATCCCAACAATCTCGTCTCCATTAACTCACAGTGCTTTTCTCCTTTCTTTTCTTGTGCTTTCTGGAATGCTCGCTCTTTCTGCAACAAATTTACAACCGTGCACGACCTGTTTGTTGCCAATGCTTTCAACCTTCTAGCAATTACTGAAACATTACTATCTACTTATGACACTGCTACCATTGCTGCTCGCACACATGGCGGTATCCACTTTAGCTATACCCCTAGGCCAGATAAGAAGCATGGTGGTGGTGTTGAATTCTTACTCTACTGCCCTTCTGCTCCTATTAGTACTTGCTTCCGCTCCCATCTCTCTCCTTTTCATCCTTTGAAGTTTATTGCATTTGCTTGTTCTTCCCCTGGACCAACCTCCCAATTCCTTGAAAACTTTGATGCCTGGCTTTCACACGTTTTCTCTTCAAATATACCTGCTCTTATTCTGGGGGTCTTCAATATCCACATTGATAACCCATATGCCCTGCTGGCTCTAATATTGTTTGGTCTCTCACAATCCACCCTATTCCCTACTCACTGAGATGAACACTCTATTAATCTGGTGTACTATTACCTCTGCTCTATATATGACGTCAACTGTCACTGTTCCCCATTTCCAACCACCTGTTCACCTATGATCTTAATGTACAGACAAAACCTACTTTTGCCCCTCGCCCCCACAGCTGTAAAAATCTGCAGGCTGTGGATACTCTCCAATTTTTCAACTTTGTTTAAAATCTCCCCCCCCACACTTCCACAATATCCTTCCCTGACCTTGCTACAACCTACTATAACAATACTATTTTCTATGCACTAGACAGTTATGTAAAACCCCATGTGGTCATTTGCAGCCCTAGAACTCTCAGCAAACGTGCTACCTGCAAAAATGCTTTACATTCTTTTTTTACATGACCATCTTTCCAAGACATTGTCATTGACACATAGGGGCCGAATTATCAAGCTCTGAATGGAGCTTGATGCCCCTTCAGACTCGCTGGAAACAGCAGTTATGAAGCAGCGGTCTAAAGACCTGCTCTGAAGCTGCGGAAGTCATTCCGTCCAATCCTATATGATCGGGCTTATTGACACCCCCTGCTAGCGGCTGATTGGTCGCAAATCTGCAGGGGACGGCATTGCACAAGAACGCTACATCATATTATGTCTGTCCGCACTTTAATAAATCGGCCCCATAGTAACAACCTAACTACCCACTAACATAAGCAATTCTGGTGTGACAGCAACTAAAAAGGTAATTAATATTAGGATAGCATGGTGCAACTACTACTCAATTGCTATGGTCAAACCAGCTCAAGTAGCCCATTTTCGTTAACCAGAATTAAGGTTCAAGGTACTTCATTATGGAATGGTGATATCAGTTCTGTATCCCCATTCAGCTAAGGTTCCAAAACCTAAATATATGTGTTCTGTTTTTATAAGCTATCATAAGTTGTTACTCAAATGTTCAAAAGTCAGGCACTATACTCCATTCTACTGGGAAAATCATGTGATATACTTATTGTCATAGCTGTTCACCTAGCATGATATCAGTAGTAACATCACACATTACAATATCTATGCTATTTTTATAACAGTTTGAAACTTCATATATATTATAGATATATATTTTACAAAAAATACTTTAGATTTATAGAAAAATATATTTAAAAATAAAAAGAACATTTTCTGCTTTGTGAAGAACAATGGGATATAAAATATTCATAGCTAAATTCCAGTTAGCGCTGTAGGTTTTACTCCTCTCTGGTTAGCACACGAGGTATAAGTGTTAATATATTTCCAATTTCCATTAAATTCCAAGGCGTAGAAGAATATCCTAAGTCCTGAAGTTACCGTGCATTGGCTTTTGCTTGCGTGCAAATAATTTACTTGTAATAAGCACGCTAACCCACGTGCATTAAACGTTTACTTCTGCCAGTTTGTGCCCGCAAGCGAAAGCGCTATCAATGTCAGTGTCTATGAACCTCTAACTTCTCCTCTGAAGCACTTTACAATTTTCAAGCAGTAATACAATGTTACATTAAAAATTACACAGCACTGCTTTTTAAACTGTAAATGTGTTAAAAAAAAGTGTTTTCTTCTCACAAGCTTTCTTACTGCACATGTGCAAGAAAAACAGTATATTGCTACTTTAGAGCCAAATAGCTCAGAAAATACTAATCAGATGTGTGTACTTTAATTAAGGCACTAGAAGCTAATCCACCAGGATGTTAGGGCTGTAGGTGTAACTAACATTTTACAATGCACCATTTACTGTAGGGTACAAAATAAAAGGGTTTTTTTCTGGTGAGTATCAAAAACTAACAAATGTATTTACATTAATTTTCCAAGTTTAATGATTTCTCCTCATTAGTAAAATCAGTCACTGGTTTCCAGAGCTATGACTTAAAAAAATCATGCCGGTAGTGGGAAGTCGGACATTCACATATCTTGCATATCTGCATATGCTTGCAGTATGCATATTGCCAATAACCTTGACAAAAAAATATATATTCAAACATTATCTTCCACACAAGTCTTTTTTAATTGATTATTTTCCTAAATTTATTCCCTTAATAATCACATATCATTTTGCAAACACAATCTAAATAAATTAGCAAATACAGATTTACAAATGCTGACATCACTGTAATAATCACTGATTAACTAATAAAAGCTGACAAAATCAAAAAGAGATACTTTTCATTTTTTAGACTACTACTACAGTATCAGCCTGATCCACACAAACGGAACATTTTTCATCAGGAGGATTACGTTTTAGAAATATTTGGTGCAGGTATATTTTGTCATATGTGAAGTGATTTGTCATTTTCTAAATACTCATTTTGTGCAAGATGAAAACATTCCCCATATGAGTAGAAAGCGGATTTGACTGAGAGGCTTATTTAAAACATATTTTACACTAAGTATTATTGACTTATAATGTTTCCCACAAATTGAGTTTAGTATATTTTAATAAGTAGCTAAAACAGCTGAATAAAAAATATTTGTTACAGATGAAAAGAAAGATGAAAAAACAAAACAGTACAAATATATGCATTTTGTTTTGGGACAAAACCTAAAAACTGTAGAGTAGGTCAAATAACAATCTCACATAATCATATTATGGTTTTTGTATTTTTTTAAACTAAGAGATAATTAGATAATAAATTATAAATAATAAAGCAGTCATTTTTTTTTTAATAAAACATGAACAATTAAGAGATAAATAGCTTCCGTGATGAATCACTGGTGCACACAGTAAACCAGCAGAACGTGCTATCAAGAGACCTCTATTATCTAGCATTTAAATTCTGGATTGCCTGCAGGCCAACCATGACCTTGACCTTGAAGTAAAATAGGCATAAGCATTAACAAGCTTTTATAATATATTAGAAATTAACAAGTATGGACATTAGTAAAATAATTAAACAGCTTCCAGAGAAAACCAATAATATTATATAAAAATAGTTTCCCAGCAGCACATTTGTAAAAGGGAGTAGGATGCATGCCGCTTGATGGTCTTGGTGTACAGTAAGATCTCATGAGTACCCTAGCTGTTTTGACTCTTTCACTTATACATTTGGTGCTCAAATTTAATGTAAAGGCTTGGATAATATAAAGCTCCACAAATATCTAAGACCAACATCTCTAAAAAAATATATTTGTGAAAGCGATATTTGCGCTCAACGTAGTAATACCAGTGCACACAAATGTGCGCTGGTATTACAAGGGAGGTGCAATGCAAATGCAACCTCGCTTTCGCATTGCACAGAAGCATTGCGCTTATGAGAGCCTGCTTCCATAAGCTCCAATGGGAGCCTCATTCTCATGCCATGAGAGACAGCATGAAAACTAGCGCAGCAAAGGAGGTAAATCATGCAGTAAATATAAATATATGTATATGAGTACTTGCATATACATGAAATCTCAATGTATCCTTCCTGGTAAAATATTTGATAAATAAATAAATATATATAAATATATATATATATATATATATATATGTATGTGTTAATATGTGTATACGCACATATTAACACATAAATATATAGGTATATAAGCATGTACATATATATTTACAGAAAACGCACAGACCCCATAGACCACAATGTAAAAGCACTTTTCAGCACCGTTTTTTTAATAACACCTCACACCGTCACTTTTAACCCCTTATAACTGCTTTTAGCAGTTATGTTTTTATTTTTAAAACCAAAACACATCACTTTATTTTGGGGGCAATTAGAAAATTAGCCAGAGATTCTAAGCGCTAATTGCTACCGGAATCTCACGGTAGCAATAACCAGCCACCTGTTATGGCTGGTTATTTATCGCACCCCCCTAAAACTGGGCAAATTTTCCCATTTGCAGACACGCTATAAATTAGTGCTCCAATTGTAATCTATCCCTAACTGTTTAGTTTATTATTTACTGTTCAGTACAATATTTACATTTTATTTACCCATTTTTACTCTCAATAATAGCTTGTTTTTTTTAATCACGTAGTAGTGAATACTAGTGGTATTTTGGTAACAGAGAACTGACAGTTTTATGGGGTTTTTTTGCATTTGCAATGGTCACTGGGTATTAGGGGACTCATGCAGTTTAGTGAATTATTAGATTTGTGGATAATGCTGTAAAATAGTTTTTATTTCTGAGATGAATAATTATGGCAGTGGGTTTGAGGCAGATAAATCCTACAAAAGTCACATATTTTATTTTGACCCGCATAATAATTATTACTATCACTATAACTGGAATGACTCTCAATGGTATTACTTCACGTTGACAAAACCTACAATTTCTGCAACTAGATGGTATCCAATATTTTGATTATACATAAAAGTGTTTGATATATGCACACTGCAGGCAAGCCTATCATTGTTTGCTTACTGTTGCTTGACATATTGGTATGAACCTAACTTTTTCCCTCTGGACTAGTAACATATACATTATGGCCTAGATTTCAAGAGGTGCACTTCTGATATCACACAATCTGGTATAAAAAGTCAGTGATAAATAGTTTTACCAGAGTAGTGCGATGAACATTTTTAGCAAACCCTATACAGGTAGCCCTCAGTTTATGCCGGGGTTAGGTTCCAGGAGGAATGGTTGTAAATCGAAACTGTTGTAAATTGAAACCCAGTTTATAATGTAAGTCAATGGGAAGTGAAGGTTCCAGGCCCCTCTCAAAATTGTCATAAGTCATTCGTAGTAACACCAGCACCAATATCTTGAGTTCCAATATTTTTATTAGAGGTTACATAAAAAGCAACGTTTCGTGGTGAACCCACTTAATCATGCTGTTTGTATCACATTGTTTCAAACAATTTATATCTTTCTTTGGCGCCAACTGGCTTCAATTTTGGCAGTTTTACACCCCCTAGTGGTTACCAATAGTAATGTGTATACAAAAATGTTAAAAACAAATGTATATGACTAAACAGATTATATATGGCAATTATAAACGTACAAGTACTTTAACATTACTGTGCATACTTATATTATCACAAATATTTAACATACTTATATTGATTTTTCAATTTTAATATCTTGTTGTAATATAATTTCAAATAATGTAAACACATAGGTAAAGTATCTTTGTTGTTTTTGACTTATCATATAAAGAAAATTTCTATACCAAGAAATCTTTTCATATAGCGAACTCTTATCATATAGTGAATTTTAATTCTGCATATAGTTATAATTTGAATGGTAATAATGTTAAAGTTATAATTTCATGGTTTAAGGGAATTTCTTTAAGAGAAACAATTCAGATCAAAATCCCTGTTCAACCCCCTGGGAATAAGAGTATCCAATTGATATATCCATCTCATCTCTTGTTGTTGGAGGATTTTTTCTCTATTAGTCCCATTGCGCTGAACAGGGATATGTTGTATGATCTGCCAGCGTAGCTGGCTTACACTATGTCCTTTTTCTAAAAAGTGTTTGGAAAGGGGGGCCTCCAAATTCTTTTTCCTTATGTTTGACCTATGCTGACTCAATCTATCCTTTACTTTCTGTGTGGTCTCTCCTAAGTAATACATAGAACATGGGCATTTTATGAGATAGACTACGTAACTAGTGTCACAAGTGTAAAATCCCCTGATGTTGTAACGTCTGCCATTATGTGGATGATAGAAGTTTGGACCTTTTATAACTGAATTACAACTAACACATCCTAGGCAGGGGTAACAGCCATTCCTTTTTGCTTGCATGTATGTTTGTGTATCTTTTCTCTCTGATCCCACATCACTTCTTACAAGATGGTCCCGGATATTCTTTACCCTCCTATATGCCATTAAGGGATAATCCCTAAACTGTTCAATACTAGGGTTACAATCCTTAAGAATATGCCAATGCTTTTTTATGGCTTTTGCTACAGCTTGGCTGTGTGGGCTATGTTGAGACACAAATACTAGTCTATCTTGTTCTTTAGTTTTTTCTTTAGGTGCCCTAGGTGTGGTGATATCTTTAATTGTTTCACTCAACAATTGTGTAGGATATCCTCTCTGTTTAAATTTTTTTGACATTTCCAACAGCCTTCTATCCTTCACTTCTGGTGTACTTACTATTCTCTGTACCCTTAATAATTGACTCTTGGGTAATGAATTGATAAGGCCTTTTGGATGGAAGCTGTTATATTCCAATAAGGTGTTCCTATCGGTCTCTTTTGTAAAGATATCTATATCTAGTCTGTTATGTCCTTTAGTAATCTTAGTGTCAAGAAATGTTATACTCTCTTCACTATATGTCAAGGTAAATTGTAAGCCCCTTACCATAGTATTAAGTTCTCTTGTGAATTCTTCTAGTTCTCCAATGCTGCCCCACCACACGCCAAACACATCATCTATATAGCGCCACCATACTGTGCCATACTGTCTAAATAGATGATTTTCATAAACTTGGCGCTCTTCAAACTCATTCATATAGAGGTTGGCGTATGATGGGGCAACATTGGAGCCCATGGCTGTACCCCTTATCTGTATGTACCAGTCATCCTGGAAAAGAAAGAAATTCCAGTATAGTACCAGACGCAGTAAATTTTCCAAAAAACAACATTGTATTTGTGAATAGCCACCACTGACCATCAGCACTTTTCTTATAATTGCAATACCTGTTTCATGACTTATAGAGGTATATAAACTCTTAACATCCATTGTGTAAAGTATATATCTATCAGACTGCAATTCTAAAGATTTTATTTTATCCAAAAAATGACCTGTGTCTTTCAGATAACTGGCCATTTTTACCACTTCTGGTTGTAGCAGTTTATCTAGGTACATTGCTATATTGGTATATACCGAACCTACACATGACACAATAGGCCTGCCTGGTGGTCTAGTGGGGTCTTTATGGATTTTGGGGACCGTATAGAAAATAGGTATTTTTGGGTCCTCTACCTGCAAATAATCTGCCAATTTCTTATCAATTATTAACTGATTTTCTGCCCATTTCACAATATGGTTGATTTCTTTTTGTATTGCTCCAAGGGGGTTACTAGATATTTTCCTATAAGTGGAGGTGTCACTGAGCTGGTCTCTTATTTCACTAACATAATAATGTTTATCCATCACTACTGTGGCACCTCCCTTATCGGCCCCCTTAAGTACAATACTATTATCACTCTTTAAACTTTTTAATGCCTGCTGATCCTGTTTAAAAAAATTGATAGGCTTGAACTTTACGTTGTTTTGTTTTTTTACTTTATTTTTGAGTGATGCAATTTCTAAATCCACCAGTTTAGTGAATGTATTAAGGCTATGGTTGGCTAAATTAGGGTTAAAGTGACTCTTCTTTCTAAGCCCCAAATTATCCAAATTTAACATGTTGTGTTCTTTATCTTTTTTTCGGTTGTCAATGGAAATATCGTGCATCTCATTAAACCAAATTTTTAGCTTTACATTTCTGTAAAATTTATGCAAGTCTTTAGTTAATTCGAAAAAATTTAAGTCCTGGTAAGGGCAAAAAGACAGTCCTTTGTTCAAGACATTCAATTCATTAGTGGTAAACGTATGCTTGGAAATATTTACCACTGTGTCTTGTTCTTGGATCACTTCTTCGGCTGCGGCTTCCGTTGTGATTTGCGCTGTTCCCCTTGGCCTCTCACATTCTTCATTTTCTTGCCTCCTCTGGCTCCTGTGTTTGCGGCCTCCCCGGCGGAATCGCTCTCTCCGCTGCTGCTGGAGTTTCCCAAAGGGGACTGTGTGGCGTCGTCTGATGACGTGTCGGTTCCGGTTCCGGTAGTGATGTTTGTATCACGTGGGTGCCGGTTTCTGTTTCTATTGGATCTTTTCGTGTTGTTGTATCTGCGGACCGATTGGTAACCATGGTTACCACAACGCCATCTATACACTCGTCCTGTGCGGTAATCTTCTTCATCACGTAGAAACTTGACTCGCTTAGTTTCCTGGATGATCGTTTTCTCAGCTGTGATTTTTTCTTCAATCTTGTCCTCCAATTTCTTCAGCTCCTCTGTGGTAAGCGTTGTATGTAATTCTGTGCGCTGTCTATTAGCTGTCTCAGTTTGTTTTTCGATCTCCTGTAGTAGTGCTTCTACCGTACAGACCATCAAGTCATAGGAGCATTTATTGATAATGGATTCGAATTTGTCACAGTAGTCCACATTGTCCCTAAGGAGAGTGGGTGTTGTACTCATCCTTAGGCCTCTTGGGATTCTTTTCACTCGGTAGTATTCTGCGAGTGTTATTGCATGCAGGTCCCAACGCATCAGTTTGACTTTTAGTTGTTCATAGTCCTTTGCTGTAGTGGCGGATTCTGTGGTTCTCAGGAATTCTCGTGAGCCTCTAGTTAGACTTGTGATGCGGGCAGCTTCAAGTTCACTATATGCAAACATTTTATTGCCATCAGTTCTGTTAGTCACCTCTTTATCCATTCTTCTTATAGTATACACTGTGTGCACGTAATCTTGCAGCCCAAGGTACAACTTGCAATGGTAGATGAATACAGCACTTAGTGTAAAGGTGGTGCACGGTGTGGGAGGTAGCTGCAATCGCCTCTGTGATAATGCATTCGTAGTAACACCAGCACCAATATCTTGAGTTCCAATATTTTTATTAGAGGTTACATAAAAAGCAACGTTTCGTGGTGAACCCACTTAATCATGCTGTTTGTATCACATTGTTTCAAACAATTTATATCTTTCTTTGGCGCCAACTGGCTTCAATTTTGGCAGTTTTACACCCCCTAGTGGTTACCAATAGTAATGTGTATACAAAAATGTTAAAAACAAATGTATATGACTAAACAGATTATATATGGCAATTATATTGTACGTTTGCCATATATAATCTGTTTAGTCATATACATTTGTTTTTAACATTTTTGTATACACATTACTATTGGTAACCACTAGGGGGTGTAAAACTGCCAAAATTGAAGCCAGTTGGCGCCAAAGAAAGATATAAATTGTTTGAAACAATGTGATACAAACAGCATGATTAAGTGGGTTCACCACGAAACGTTGCTTTTTATGTAACCTCTAATAAAAATATTGGAACTCAAGATATTGGTGCTGGTGTTACTACGAATGCATTATCACAGAGGCGATTGCAGCTACCTCCCACACCGTGCACCACTTTTACACTAAGTGCTGTATTCATCTACCATTGCAAGTTGTACCTTGGGCTGCAAGATTACGTGCACACAGTGTATACTATAAGAAGAATGGATAAAGAGGTGACTAACAGAACTGATGGCAATAAAATGTTTGCATATAGTGAACTTGAAGCTGCCCGCATCACAAGTCTAACTAGAGGCTCACGAGAATTCCTGAGAACCACAGAATCCGCCACTACAGCAAAGGACTATGAACAACTAAAAGTCAAACTGATGCGTTGGGACCTGCATGCAATAACACTCGCAGAATACTACCGAGTGAAAAGAATCCCAAGAGGCCTAAGGATGAGTACAACACCCACTCTCCTTAGGGACAATGTGGACTACTGTGACAAATTCGAATCCATTATCAATAAATGCTCCTATGACTTGATGGTCTGTACGGTAGAAGCACTACTACAGGAGATCGAAAAACAAACTGAGACAGCTAATAGACAGCGCACAGAATTACATACAACGCTTACCACAGAGGAGCTGAAGAAATTGGAGGACAAGATTGAAGAAAAAATCACAGCTGAGAAAACGATCATCCAGGAAACTAAGCGAGTCAAGTTTCTACGTGATGAAGAAGATTACCGCACAGGACGAGTGTATAGATGGCGTTGTGGTAACCATGGTTACCAATCGGTCCGCAGATACAACAACACGAAAAGATCCAATAGAAACAGAAACCGGCACCCACGTGATACAAACATCACTACCGGAACCGGAACCGACACGTCATCAGACGACGCCACACAGTCCCCTTTGGGAAACTCCAGCAGCAGCGGAGAGAGCGATTCCGCCGGGGAGGCCGCAAACACAGGAGCCAGAGGAGGCAAGAAAATGAAGAATGTGAGAGGCCAAGGGGAACAGCGCAAATCACAACGGAAGCCGCAGCCGAAGAAGTGATCCAAGAACAAGACACAGTGGTAAATATTTCCAAGCATACGTTTACCACTAATGAATTGAATGTCTTGAACAAAGGACTGTCTTTTTGCCCTTACCAGGACTTACATTTTTTCGAATTAACTAAAGACTTGCATAAATTTTACAGAAATGTAAAGCTAAAAATTTGGTTTAATGAGATGCACGATATTTCCATTGACAACCGAAAAAAAGATAAAGAACACAACATGTTAAATTTGGATAATTTGGGGCTTAGAAAGAAGAGTCACTTTAACCCTAATTTAGCCAACCATAGCCTTAATACATTCACTAAACTGGTGGATTTATAAATTGCATCACTCAAAAATAAAGTAAAAAAACAAAACAACGTAAAGTTCAAGCCTATCAATTTTTTTAAACAGGATCAGCAGGCATTAAAAAGTTTAAAGAGTGATAATAGTATTGTACTTAAGGGGGCCGATAAGGGAGGTGCCACAGTAGTGATGGATAAACATTATTATGTTAGTGAAATAAGAGACCAGCTCAGTGACACCTCCACTTATAGGAAAATATCTAGTAACCCCCTTGGAGCAATACAAAAAGAAATCAACCATATTGTGAAATGGGCAGAAAATCAGTTAATAATTGATAAGAAATTGGCAGATTATTTGCAGGTAGAGGACCCAAAAATACCTATTTTCTATACGGTCCCCAAAATCCATAAAGACCCCACTAGACCACCAGGCAGGCCTATTGTGTCATGTGTAGGTTCGGTATATACCAATATAGCAATGTACCTAGATAAACTGCTACAACCAGAAGTGGTAAAAATGGCCAGTTATCTGAAAGACACAGGTCATTTTTTGGATAAAATAAAATCTTTAGAATTGCAGTCTGATAGATATATACTTTACACAATGGATGTTAAGAGTTTATATACCTCTATAAGTCATGAAACAGGTATTGCAATTATAAGAAAAGTGCTGATGGTCAGTGGTGGCTATTCACAAATACAATGTTGTTTTTTGGAAAATTTACTGCGTCTGGTACTATACTGGAATTTCTTTCTTTTCCAGGATGACTGGTACATACAGATAAGGGGTACAGCCATGGGCTCCAATGTTGCCCCATCATACGCCAACCTCTATATGAATGAGTTTGAAGAGCGCCAAGTTTATGAAAATCATCTATTTAGACAGTATGGCACAGTATGGTGGCGCTATATAGATGATGTGTTTGGCGTGTGGTGGGGCAGCATTGGAGAACTAGAAGAATTCACAAGAGAACTTAATACTATGGTAAGGGGCTTACAATTTACCTTGACATATAGTGAAGAGAGTATAACATTTCTTGACACTAAGATTACTAAAGGACATAACAGACTAGATATAGATATCTTTACAAAAGAGACCGATAGGAACACCTTATTGGAATATAACAGCTTCCATCCAAAAGGCCTTATCAATTCATTACCCAAGAGTCAATTATTAAGGGTACAGAGAATAGTAAGTACACCAGAAGTGAAGGATAGAAGGCTGTTGGAAATGTCAAAAAAATTTAAACAGAGAGGATATCCTACACAATTGTTGAGTGAAACAATTAAAGATATCACCACACCTAGGGCACCTAAAGAAAAAACTAAAGAACAAGATAGACTAGTATTTGTGTCTCAACATAGCCCACACAGCCAAGCTGTAGCAAAAGCCATAAAAAAGCATTGGCATATTCTTAAGGATTGTAACCCTAGTATTGAACAGTTTAGGGATTATCCCTTAATGGCATATAGGAGGGTAAAGAATATCCGGGACCATCTTGTAAGAAGTGATGTGGGATCAGAGAGAAAAGATACACAAACATACATGCAAGCAAAAAGGAATGGCTGTTACCCCTGCCTAGGATGTGTTAGTTGTAATTCAGTTATAAAAGGTCCAAACTTCTATCATCCACATAATGGCAGACGTTACAACATCAGGGGATTTTACACTTGTGACACTAGTTACGTAGTCTATCTCATAAAATGCCCATGTTCTATGTATTACTTAGGAGAGACCACACAGAAAGTAAAGGATAGATTGAGTCAGCATAGGTCAAACATAAGGAAAAAGAATTTGGAGGCCCCCCTTTCCAAACACTTTTTAGAAAAAGGACATAGTGTAAGCCAGCTACGCTGGCAGATCATACAACATATCCCTGTTCAGCGCAATGGGACTAATAGAGAAAAAATCCTCCAACAACAAGAGATGAGATGGATATATCAATTGGATACTCTTATTCCCAGGGGGTTGAACAGGGATTTTGATCTGAATTGTTTCTCTTAAAGAAATTCCCTTAAACCATGAAATTATAACTTTAACATTATTACCATTCAAATTATAACTATATGCAGAATTAAAATTCACTATATGATAAGAGTTCGCTATATGAAAAGATTTCTTGGTATAGAAATTTTCTTTATATGATAAGTCAAAAACAACAAAGATACTTTACCTATGTGTTTACATTATTTGAAATTATATTACAACAAGATATTAAAATTGAAAAATCAATATAAGTATGTTAAATATTTGTGATAATATAAGTATGCACAGTAATGTTAAAGTACTTGTACGTTTATAATTGCCATATATAATCTGTTTAGTCATATACATTTGTTTTTAACATTTTTGTATACACATTACTATTGGTAACCACTAGGGGGTGTAAAACTGCCAAAATTGAAGCCAGTTGGCGCCAAAGAAAGATATAAATTGTTTGAAACAATGTGATACAAACAGCATGATTAAGTGGGTTCACCACGAAACGTTGCTTTTTATGTAACCTCTAATAAAAATATTGGAACTCAAGATATTGGTGCTGGTGTTACTACGAATGCATTATCACAGAGGCGATTGCAGCTACCTCCCATACCGTGCACCACCTTTACACTAAGTGCTGTATTCATCTACCATTGAAAATTGTCATAAGTAACACCTAATACATTATTTTTAAAGCTTTGAAATGAAGACTTTAAATGCTAAAAAGCATTATAAACCTAATAATATAGATTGTATCATTATCAAACTAAGTTTAATGAACAAAAACATTTGCTAACAGCACCTATTTAAATAATCACACAACAGACTGCATCATTATTAAACTCACGCCTAGATTTAGAGTTCTGCGTTAGCCGTCAAAAACAGCGTTAAGTGCTCCTAACGCTGGTTTTGGCCACCCGCTGGTATTTAGAGTCAGTCAGGAAAGGGTCTAACGCTCACTTTCCAGCCGCGACTTTTCCATACCGCAGATCCCCTTACGCCAATTGCGTATCCTATCTTTTCAATGGGATCTTCCTAACGCCGGTATTTAGAGTCTTGGCTGACATGAGCGTTAGAATTTTAACGACAAAACTCCAGCCGCAGAAAAAAGTCAGGAGTTAAGAGCTTTCTGGGCTAACGCTGGTTCATAAAGCTCTTAACTACTGTGCTCTAAAGTACACTAACACCCATAAACTACCTATGTACCCCTAAACCGAGGCCCCCCCACATCGCCGCCACTCTAATAAATTTTTTTAACCCCTAATCTGCCGACTGCACACCGCAGCCACCTACATTATCCCTATGTACCCCTAATCTGCTGCCCCTAACATCGCTGACACCTACATAATATTTATTAACCCCTAATCTACCCCCCCAACGTCGCCGCTACCTTACCTACACTTATTAACCCCTAATCTGCCGACTGGACCTCGCCGCCACTATAATAAATGTATTAACCCCTAAACCGCCTCAATCCCGCCTCGCAAACCCTATAATAAATTTTATTAACCCCTAATCTGCCCTCCCTAACATCGCCGATACCTAACTTCAAGTATTAACTCCTAAAGCTAAGTCTAACCCTAACACCCCCCTAAATTAAATATAATTTAAATCTAACTAAATAAATTATTTCTTATTAAATAAATTAATCCTATTTAAAGCTAAATACTTACCTGTAAAATAAACCCTAATATAGCTACAATATAACAAATAATTATATTGTAGCTATTTTAGCATTTATATTTATTTTACAGGCAACTTTGTATTTATTTTAACTAGGTACAATAGCTATTAAATAGTTATTTACTATTTAATAGTTACCTAGTTAAAATAATTACAAAATTACCTGTAAAATAAATCCTAACCTAAGTTACAATTAAACCTAATACTACACTATCAATAGTTTAATTAACTAAACTACCTACAATTACCTACAATTAAATCAAGTAAACTAAATTACAAAAAAAAACAAAAAAGATTACAAGAATTTTAAACTAATTACACCTACTCTAAGCCCCCTAAAAAATAACAAAGCCCCCCAAAATAAATAAAATGCCCTACCCTATTCTAAAATAAAAAGTTAACAGCTCTATTACCTTACCAGACCTTAAAAGGGCCTTTTGCGGGGCATGCCCCAAAGAAATCAGCTCTTTTGCCTGAAAAAAAACATACAATACCCCCCCAACATTACAACCCACCACCCACATACCCCTAATCTAACCCACCCAAACTCCCCTTTAAAAACCTAACACTAAGCCCCTGAAGATCTCCCTACCTTGTATTCACCCAGCCGGGTATCACCGATCCGTCCAGAAGAGGGTCCGAAGTCTTCATCCTATCCGGCAAGAAGAGGTGCTCCAGAGGGTCCAAAGTCTTCATCCAGGCGGCATCTTCTATCTTCTTCCATCCGGAGCGGAGCGGGTCCATCTTGAAGCATCCGGCGCGGATCCATCCTCTTCTTCCGACGTCCTAACACCGAATGAAGGTTCCTTTAAATGACATCATCCAAGATGGCGTCCCTCGAATTCCGATTGGCTGATAGGATTCTGTCACCTAATCGGAATTAAGGTAGGAAAAAAATCTGATTGGCTGATTGAATCAGCCAATCAGATTCAAGTTCAATCGGATTGGCTGATCCAATCAGCCAATCAGATTTTTCCTACCTTAATTCCGATTGGCTGATAGAATCCTATCAGCCAATCGGAATTCGAGGGATGCCATCTTGGATGACGTAATTTAAAGGAACCTTCATTTGGTGTTAGGACGTCAGAAGAAGAGGATGTATCAATGCCGGCTGCTTCAAGATGGACCCGCTCCGCTCCGGATGGAAGAAGATAGAAGATGCTGCCTGGATAAAGACTTTGGACCCTCTGGAGGACCTCTTCTTGCCGGATAGGATGAAGACTTCGGACCCTCTTCTGGACGGATCGGTGATACCCGGCTGGGTGAATACAAGGTAGGGAGATCTTCAGGGGCTTAGTGTTAGGTTTTTTTAAGGGGGGTTTGGGTGGGTTAGATTAGGGGTATGTAGGTGGTGGGTTGTAATGTTGGGGGGGTATTGTATGTTTTTTTCAGGCAAAAGAGCTGATTTCTTTGGGGCATGCCCCGCAAAAGGCCCCTTTAAGGGCTGGTAAGGTAATAGAGCTGTTAACTTTTTATTTTAGAATAGGGTAGGGCATTTTTTTTATTTTGGGGGGCTTTGTTATTTTTTTAGGGGGCTTAGAGTAGGTGTAATTAGTTTAAAAATCTTGTAATCTTTTTTTATTTTTTGTAATTTAGTGTTTGTTTGTTTTTTAATTTAGTTTAGTTGATTTAATTGTAGGTAATTGTAGGTAGTTAATTAATTTATTGATAGTGTAGTATTAGGTTTAATTGTAATTTAGGTTAGGATTTATTTTACAGGTAATTTTGTAATTATTTTAACTAGGTAGCTATTAAATAGTAAATAACTATTTAATAGCTATTGTACCTAGTTAAAATAAATACAAAGTTGCCTGTAAAATTAATATAAATGCTAAAATAGCTACAATATAATTATTCGTTATATTGTAGCTATATTAGGATTCATTTACAGGTAAGTATTTAGCTTTAAATAGGATTAATTTATTTAATAAGATTTAATTTATTTCGTTAGATTTAAATTATATTTAACTTAGGGGGGTGTTAGTGTTAGGGTTAGACTTAGCTTTAGGGGTTAATACATTTATTATAGTAGCAGCAAGGTCCGGTCGGCAGATTAACAGTTAATACTTGAAGTTAGGTGTCAAAGATGTTAGGAAGGGCAGATTAGGGGTTAATAAATATAATATAGTGGTCGGCGATGTTAGGGGCAGCAGATTAGGGGTACATAGGTATAATGTAGGTTGCGGCGGGGTACGGAGCGGCAGATTAGGGGTTAATAATATAATGCAGGGGTCAGCGATAGCGGGGGCGGCAGATTAGGGGTTTTTAATAAGATTTAATTTATTTCGTTAGATTTAAATTATATTTAATTTAGGGGGGTGTTGGTGTTAGAGTTAGACTTAGCTTTAGGGGTTAATACATTTATTATAGTAGCAGCGAGGTCCGGTCGGCAGATTAGGAGTTAATACTTGAAGTTAGGTGTCAAAGATGTTAGGAAGGGCAGATTAGGGGTTAATAAATATAATATAGGGGTCGGCGATGTTAGGGGAAGCAGATTAGGGGTACATAGGTATAATGTAGGCTGCGGCGGTGTACAGAGCGGCAGATTAGGGGTTAATAATATAATGCAGGGGTCAGCGATAGCGGGGGCAGCAGATTAGGGGTTAATAAGTGTAAGGTTTGGGGTGTTTAGACTCGGGGTACATGTTAGGGTGTTAGGTGCAGACTTAGGAAGTGTTTCCCCATAGGAAACAATGGGGCTGCGTTAGGAGCTGAACGCTGCTTTTTTGCAGGTGTTAGGTTTTTTTTTCAGCTCAAACTGCCCCATTGTTTCCTATGGGGGAATTGTGCACGAGCGAGTTTTTCAAGCTGGCCGCTACCGTAAGCAACGCTGGTATTGAGAGTTGAAGTGGCGGTAAATTATGCTCTATGCTCCCTTTTTGGAGCCTAACGCAGCCCTTCAGATAACTCTAAATACCAGCGTTATTTAAAAGGTGCGAGAAAAAAAAAACATGCATAGCTAACGCACCCCTTTGGCCGCAAAACTCTAAATCTAGGTGTAAGTTTAATGAACAAAAACGTTTTTTTACTTGAATTTTTCTGCAATCAGTTCTCTGCATTGTTTGCATGTTAGATAATATTGGATCCAATGCAAAAAGTAGTAGTTCCAATGCCGGTTAAAAGTAGAAAGTTCCTTTATTGTAATGCACATTAAAAACACCAACGAGCACAGTACAGTTTAACTAAAGATAATATTGGGTCTGCACCTATTCTATGCATTTCAATCTGCAGTGAATAATAAGCAGTTAGGCACCCTCATCTCAAGCTGCTGGACAGGAAGATAATAGGGAAGTGCCTGTTAAATTTTGCTCAATAGATCTGGTCTGATCTGTGTACACAGATCAATTTAAGGCTGTTAAGTTGAATAACTTTGCTGCAAAACAAGCATACAGCGCCACCTACTGGCTATTGTAATTAGTGCATTGCTTTACAAAGCTTTACAATAGCAGTCACATGACTGAAAAAAAAGGTTATTATTCTGAAACAGCGCAAATTGAACCGGCATAAACCGAGGGCCACCTGTACATTTAATAGCTGTGCTAAATTTGCTAATATTACATTTGGTGAGCTAGGTGTATTGTGAGAGTGCAAGATATAATAAATCTGAAAATTGAGCGCACCTGGAGACCTGAAGTAAAGTTTTAGGGCTAAAATAAAAGTATAACAAAACACATTTAATATAATAAAAGTTAAGTATTTCACAACACACACATGTATATATCCCTGCCGACGGCATCACCATTTCCCCATCACTCCAAGTCCGCTGCCTCAGAGTTACACTTGACTCAAATCTATCCTTCGTCCCCGACATCCAATTGCTTTCTACATCCTGCCGCAACCACCTACGCAATATTTCCAAGATTCGCCCCTTTCTGAACGCTAACACCACAAAGCAAATATTCCAATTGCAATAACCTACATACTGGCCTTCCTCTTTCCAGCCTCTCCCCCCTCAAATCCATCCTAAATGCCTCTGCCAAGCTAATCCAACTTTCCTGTTCCTCTGTATCTGCTGCACCTCTCTGCGAGTCCCTTTATTGGCTCCCCATTCACAACAGAATTAAATTAAAAATTCTAACCCTTACATATAAAGCTCTCACCAACGCCGCTCCCCACTACCTATCCTCTCTAATAAACAAGTATACTCCAGCCCACCCACTAAGATCCAACAATGACCTGCTCCTAGCATCTTTGACTATCACCTCTTCCCATGCTAGACTGCATGACTTCTGTCGTGCAGCACCTACCCACTGGAACACTCTCCCTAATCCTGTCAGGCTTTGCCCTAATCTTTCTTCTTTTAAATGTTCCCTGAAGACTTTTTTGATCAGAGGAGCCAACCACCCAACTCAATAATACATTAATTTCACTTACCTAACAACATTTCCCTTATCTAACTCTGCATTAACATCTTCCTCAATCTTGCAGTCCTCACCTCCTGTTCTTAACCTCCTACCCTTCTAGATTGTAAATTCCCACGGGAATAGGGCCCTGAATTCCTCCTGTATGTGTTTGTAAATGTTGTCCTGTCTCTTACAAGTTTTATATCATTGTTTTATTTAAATGAATTTTACTCATGGACAGCGCTGCAGAATATGTTTGCGCTCCATAAATAAAGTATAATAATACATATATATATATATATATATATATATATATATATATATTTATATATTAAATGTAAAATACGTGGCTTTTATTAATAGAGATCCAATGACATATGGCACTGGATGACTGCAGGTTAAACAACTCAACTATACATGATTCACCTACAAATAGACAGAATAACATAGCTATTTTATATGGAGGAGACATTGGGGAATATGTATCAAAGCTTCAACTATATTGCATTCTCGGGTGTAAATACACTCGCCTAACATCGCCAAACATCGCGGCCGCTGATCTGAATACCATCTCCATATTTATAAATAAAGCCGTCAAAAACACATGCACCAAGTACGGGGTGATGAGCATCGGACTGTTGTTAACCAACAGTCATCAATGACGCTGCTATTCGTGTTTTTCCCAACTTTATTTATACCATTTCACTATACGCCACCACTATACTAAAATGTTTATCCCCTATCCCGCCACCGCCGCAACCTAAATAAAGTTATTAACCCCTATTCTGCCTCTCCTCGACACCGCCGCAACCTAAATAAAGTTATTAACCCCTATCCTTCCGCTTCCCGGCACCACCGCCACTAAACAAACTAATTAACCCCTAAACCTCTGGCCTCCCACATCACCACCACTAACTAAACCTATTAACCCCTAAATTGTCAGCCCCCCACATCGCCAAAAACTAAATTAAGCTATTAACCCCTAAACCTAACAACCCCATAACTCTAAATTAAAATTAAATCATCCCTATCTTAATATAAATTAAAACCTGTAGAATTAAAATAAACTAATTTTAAACTATTAATTAACCTACCCTAACTATTATACTAAAATTAAATTAAACTAGCAATTAAATAAACTAAATTAAAACTAAATTAAATAACAAACCAAATTATCAAAAATATTTTTTTACACCTAATCTAATAGCCCTATCAAAAAAACACAAAAAAACCCTAGCCTACAATAAATTAGCAATAGCCCTTAAAAGGGTCTTTTGTAGGGCATTGCCCCAAAGATATCAGCTTTTTTAACTGTAAAAATTAAATACAAACACCCTCCCCAACAGTAAAACCCACCACCCAACCAACCCCCACAAATAAAAACCCTAAACCTAAGATACTCATTGCCCTGAAAAGGGTATTTGTATGGGCATTGCCCTTAAAAGGGCATTTAGCCATTTTACATTGCCCAGACCCTAATCTAAAAATAAAACCCACCCAAAAAACCCTTAAAAAAACCTAACACTAACTCCTAAAGATCCACTTACAGTTCTTGAAATCCCGCTTCAAGAATCCATCCAGCCGGTGAAGTCATCATCCATGCGGCAAGAAGTCTTCATCCAGGTGGCCTCTTATATCTTCATCCAGTCGGCAAAGTCTTCATCCAGACGGCCTCTTCTATCTTCATCCATCCGGTGTGGAGCGGGTCCATCATAAAGACATCCGACGCGGAGCTCCTCTTCTTACGGTCGCTGCCATAAACTGAAGCTTCAATGCAAGGGACACGATTCAAGATGGCGCCCCTTGCATTCCTATTGGCTGATTTGAGTGTTAAATTCAAATCAGCCAATAGGATGAGAGCTACTGAAATTCTATTGGCTGTTCAAAGCTAATTTTAATTTAGAGTTAAGGGGTTGTTTACAGTTTGACAGTTTAGGGGTTAATAGGTTTAGTTAGTGGTGGTGATGTGGGAGGCCAGAGGTTTAGGGGTTAATAAGTTTATTTAGTGGCGACAGTGTCAGGGAGCGGCAGAATAGGGGTTAATACATTTTATATAGGTTGCAGCAATGTCGGGGCGGCAGATTAGGGGTGTTTAGACTCTGGGTTTATGTTAGGGTGTTAGGTGTAAACGTAACTTATTTTCCATAGAAATCAATGGGGTATATTTAATTGTCTTGCAGCATCGAACATAAGCTTTCGGTGCTTTCAGACTCCCATTGATTTCTATGGCATCTGCGGCCTCAAGGGTGGCGGATTGAAAACCAGGTATGATGCATCAGAAAAGCTGTGAGCAAGACCAGATTATCTAAAAAGATCTAAATAACTCTCAGGGGAAACCAGCACCTCTCACCAGACTTTGGGGCATGGAAAAAGAGGATTTGCCAGATCCCAACATCATGATCAAGATTCAAAATGATTTCCAACCTCCAAGTAATAAGCAAAAAAACCTTTATCCACTTATACAGGGCCCATAATACAGCAACAGCAACAACATTTCAAACC